>NC_051212.1:51018820-51311320 GCF_015220715.1 Pygocentrus nattereri
ACTTATTGCCGAAAACGTCTGATACCATAAATGGACAAGTAACCAGACAGCGAAGTGTAAAAGTCAGAATTCACTGTTTTGGGAAAACCACTGAAAGAAAATTAGAGAGGACTCATTTTCCAAAAAACAGCATGTAAATAGTCTGGGAAACTGGAGTCTGTGTTTAAGAAGTGTGCCCCAATACTGAGAGGGAGAGCGAGAGGGGGGAGTGGGAGAGAGAGTGAAAGGGAGTGAGAGAGAGAAAGAGTGAAAGAGACAGAGAGAGTGAGAGAAAGAGTGAGAGAGAGAAAGACTGAGAGAGTGTGTTTAAGAAGCTACCTGTTAGCTGTCTCTGCTAAGCACTGTAATGCCAGCTTTACTGCATGATTCTTCTCCTTCTTCTTGTTCTACTTTAGGTTAAGTTCAGCTGGAGTAAACGGAACCAAAATGAAAAGCCGCCATGGTTTTGAACTTCAACATGTTTCATAGTGATTCACAACACAACAGCCAAGCTAACGTGACTGGGTCTTACTCTAGAACAGTTACCTCTAACCTGGGGAGAAAGTTCATCTGATCGCTGTCTACAGCTGGAAAACCAGATCAGAAAAGGGAATAATGTCTATACATAATGCTATATTCACATTTACTGTTAAAGCACAGCCCAAAGCACAGCCTTTAAAATGCAACGATAGAGCAAATTCCCCGGCATCTTTGCTGCAATTTATTGTTCTGATTTAAATAGTTATAGTAAAATGTGCAGTAGTTTCTGCACAGCTCCAGTGCGCTTGTGGTTAGCTGAATTATGAACACTCCAGTCAATGAAAAATGCCTCTTTTTTTAATGTGGACACAAAGACATGGCTTTGGAAACCACTTGCAGCCTGACGTTTCTTCAGCAGGGAGCGCAATGAGCACACAAGCAGCTATGAATCTACACAAGAAGGAGCTCATGAAAAGCAACACATACCGACAGGTGAAGTAGTTCTAAAGCTGTAGGGTTACTCATTATTACTTTATTTAACATGTAATTTTATTAAATATATCGTTTAAAAATATATTAAAAATCCCCAGAGCCGACAGCACGTGACTGAGTTGTCCTTGAGCGAGGCACCTAACCCTCAACTGCTCCCTGGGCGCTGCGGATAGGGCTGCCCACCGCCGCCCTAGGGTGTGTGTGCGGTGTTTCACTTCACAGATGGGTTGGATTGCGGAGGTGAAAATTCCCTGTTGTGGGACTTAATATTAATCTAATCTTTAAATAAATAAATAAACCATTTACACTAAAAACCATGTGGAAAAACCATAGATGATTGACAGCCTAGACCTACCCAAGATTATTAGGCATGACGGTAAACTTTGGATGTTTTACAGACTCTTTCCCAAGGTGAGGTCTTCTATATCACAAGGAAATGTGTGTATATGCACAAAACCTCTAAGACAAGAGACAAGAAATCTAGCACATTACCAACAAGAGGCCATTTGGTGGCACGCTAATAATCTAGTTCTTGTTCGAGAGAGAGCAGGAGGGGGCAGCCACGGGGGGCCGAGAGTCCACTGGCAGGTCAGTGACAGGTTTCGCTAATCTGATACATATTTGCAGGGGGCTGGACAATTAGCGAGTCTTTACTATTGAACTCTGACCCATGAAACACACTGATGCTGTTCACACATGGCCGTTTACCGTGTCTCGAGCATCAGGATTACAACCGGATTAGAGATTAACCACATGAGAATGCATATATAAACGCACCCGAGACATGCTATTAAAAAGACTGCAATCCAGTCACTTAAATCACCTCAGGAAGGGAGACACCAACGCAGGCCGATTCCGGGCCGAGGCTGATGTATACGTTTCTATAAAAATGAAAAATAACCAGTAGATACGGAATTAACATCTCAGAAAATTGGCACATTTGTTTACGTAGAGTAACGAATGCAATAAACGACACAGAATGTATATTTTAGTACAGCAGCCTAAAGATACACAACAGTACAGCGGGCCCACGGTTTGGTTTGCATCACGGTTTTTAGGTTAGTTCTGGCCACGGAAGCTGATTGGTTGAGAAGCGTTTTAACCGTGCTGTTATTTCACAAACACCATCATTCCACTGAGACGCCGTTGCTAAGCAACGACTTTGACAGCTGTAGGAGACGCTCAAGCCATTTAAACATTTTTACTTCTTACTTTGCCACAAACAGAAAATGGACGCTAAAGACCACATCTGACCGACAGCCGATTTGGTCCGACACTGAAGACGAGACGACACTAAATTCCCAAACTGTCGTCACCACTGAGCAGCTTTTCAGTCGGCAGCTGTGACAGAAGAACATCTGAACAACCTGGAATCAGCCAGAAATGAACACCACCATTCACCAAACGTGTGGTCTGATCTTCAGAGTCGGACCGAATCAGACAGAGCCGTAAAACTGACCCAATAATAAACAAAACAGCTGCTCAGTGGTGACGACAGTTTGGGAATTCAGTGTAAGGAGCTGAAGAACGAACTGTCGGCTGAGCAGCGAGTGGGCGGAGCTCGTTACTCTGACGTAGCAACAAGCAGCTGGTTAAGGAGCTCTAATTAGGAGGAAGGAACTGAACATTAAAAAATACTAAACGTCGTTCACGGCCAGTTTATTCATCTCTTACTGTATTTATTTACCTGTTGTATTAAAGCAGTAAAGCACTCCAGGTCGTGCGTTTCCGCCAATAACGCCATGGCTGTGTCGATCTACAGCGACTAAATCACAGCCGTGATGTTATTTCACGATAACACACAACCTCGACTGTTCTATTGCTTAAGCATCACGTAGAGTGGCGCTCTATCATTGGATAGAATGAAGAAGTGAGCAGTTAACTGAAGACGCATTTAAACACACGTGGTTAGAATCCATCCATACACAAGGCGCATGAAATGAACCGTAAACAGGGTCACCGTCAACCCCACAGCAAGTTCAGAGCCTTTTATCCATGAATCCATTGCCTGATTTTCTTCCGATAAGGGTTGCAAGTCAACTATCAATGCCTATAAACTGCTGTGGGGCTTCACACAGAAGAGCAATAACTGCTACAGCCTCTATACCAGTGTTCCTGTCCAATGAGAGCAGATGGACAGTTGTTCTCTTTTAGAAGCAGCACATTCACTGAGCTACTGAGGGTGTAAAGGGCCTGTGGAAGTAAAGGGCATGAGAAATCCTGGTCTTACACAGGGGCTAAGCTTTTAAGCCTAGACTCAGTCTGTTCAGGAGCAGTCTCTTACCCGACTCCTGCAGGTATCTGTACACCAGGAAGTTGACTTCATCGCTGCTTATGCTCATTTTGGATCCTGGTTAAACCAAGACGTCAGGGCAAGAGGGAAGCCTGGGAGAGAAAAAGAAACGCACATTACATCCACATTCAAGTCATGAACCATTACACTGGAAGGAAGCGATCACTAACCACAATGCAACCTCTTTCATACCTAATATCACAAAAGACTGCAAACAATACCCAACAAATGAATGCATACCATAATCTCTATAGCAACAACATCACATCTCTAGAGAAAGCAGAACCTAGTATCGAATACATCGTATGCAGATGACACCTCACCTTCCTTTAACTTCATATAATTGTCCCTGTACTGGGCTCCAATGCTCAGTCACGCTCAACCAAAGCAAGTTTCTGAACAAAAACTGAAGAGAACAATGGAGAGCGAATCTTGCTCTCGTGTCTCGTTGGGTGCCCCTGGCCGAAGGCAAATTTCCACTCGTTCACTTGCGAGTGGAATTAATTACAGCTCCTTGGTAGAGGCTGTGTACTGTACGCATTCTAGCCAGCAGCACTTCTAAAACTCTTCACATAAAAGATAACAGAATGAGGTGTTTGTGAACAGAGAACTTTGAAAATTCTCTTTTGCTTAATCGTACATGCCAGTCTGGTAAAGAGTGAATGGAAGTTAGTAGCCAGCAATTAGTAAGACAGAATTTGCATGTCAGTTGGTGGCTGTTTATGTTCATTTACACTCACCGGCCACTTTATCAGGTACACCTTGCTAGTAAAAGGTTGGACCCCCTTTTGCCTTCAGAACTGCCTTAATTCTTCGTGGCAGACTTTCAACAAGGTGTTGGAAACGTTCCTCAGTGATTCTGGTTGGTTATTTGAGTTCCTGTCGCCTTTCTATCATCTGGAACCAGTCTGCCCATTCTCCTCTGACCTCTCACATCAACAAGGCATTTTCGTCCACACAACTGACCGCTCACTGGATATTTCCTCTTTTACTGACCGTTCTCTGTAAACCCTAGAGATGGATGTTCTTCCCCGTTCTGATGCTCGGTCTGCACTTCAGTAAGTTCTTGACCACCTCTACATACCTAAATGCATGTGATTGGCTGATTCGCTATTTGCGTTAATAAGCAACTGAACAAGAAATTGTACCTAATAAAGTGGCGAGTACGTGTATATCGCATCCTAAATGGTTCATATCCTACATTTTATCTTCATAACATTTGCGTGTTTTTATATCATGCATGTGCATGTATATCTAAATCAGCTCCTTTTCAGCTTGGATTCCACATGTATGGATTGGGGAGGAAAGGGAACATAAAATTAACCTTTTCCATAATCTTGGCCTATAAACCTAATAACTTCAATGAAACTTCAATGAAAAAGATTCTATGTGAATCCTATTTGGGCCATTCTTCACTTGGAGCGGGGAAACCGTGTCACAAAGGTTGCAGGGCTTAAAAAGATGCTTAAAATATTAGGCACAGCTCCAAAAGTGGGTATGTACATTTCCACTGTTGAGCCAAGATCAAATAATACTTTCCCTTATGATTCTCATATTTGTCCTTTATCATCTTTTCATAATCGCTCTGCATCTGTAAAACAGCTAGTCCATAAAAAAAAATTTTAAAAATCCATTTTTAATATAAAACTATTTTTAAGAGATTTAGCTTAGGAATTTGTATGAAACAGACTCATGTTTACTTTATTATTAACGTTACACTACATTTAAAAATACATTTGTCACAGAGATTTTGGTCACTGCTGTGATCAGGACATTTTAACAGCATTCTCTGCTCTATTAAACGGCTTCTTTGGCTCGAGGCTCATCAGAGAGGAAGTATCTCACGGCCTGAGAATGTGAGTCACACTCCGCTCACTATACTTCATTAAGTTATTAATAATTTTGTTTATCAGGCATCTCATAACTTCTATGGGTCACTGGTGTTTTGTGCATTCAAGGCTGGTAATCAAAATCTTGTCTAAATAACGACAGTGACATCATTTTCATTCCTGATTTTGGATAGTTGCACAAGGCCAGCTGATCGCCAGCGAGTCAGCCGGTTTCCAAAGTCCTCAGTTTTAACAAGAATGTCACTGGAGTCACCGTCACTGGTGTTACACCATATTCATACAACACCAGAGACGGTAAAATAGGTTTGGAATTAAGCTCCTTTTAGCATATATGACACCAGGAGATGATCGTAGACATGTTTAGATGATTTAGTTTTGAGATGAAAACGTATCCACCTGAATTCCCACTCCAAACGGAGGATGACCCCAAATGACACTGTACTCAAACGTCCACGTCTGTTTACAACTCCTGAGATTAAGCGCATTAACCCATCTAAGCACAAACTCTGGCTGGGACCTGATGAAGTATCCGGCAAAGCTGCTTAAAGCATCGTTCAGCCCTGGTCCAACGCGGCCTTACGACGTGTCTGGATGAGATCGCACACATACATGCTCACTGGCCACTTTATTAGAAGCCCAAACCTTGTAGCTGTACAGTCAAGAGACTGTAGTTCACCTGCTGGTGTCTGCCATCCTGTAGCTCTCAATAAACGGAACGTTTCTGACCACAGAACCACTTTTGGCTGGATATTTTCGAGTGGTGGCCTAGCAGTGACACTGAGGTGTAAAAAAACACTGCTGTGCTCAGAATGATCCACCGTCCAAACAATGTCTGATATCTGACCAACGATGAATGGGTTAGAGCCTCTAATAAACTGCAGCAACGCAGGAGCTACAGGTACGGCTGAAAGATTCATCGTTTTTATATCAAATTCGCAATCTAATGGAGGGCGATTTTCAAATCGCAAGAGCTGCAATTTTTTTTTTAAATTAGAGCAGATCAGAGGGACAGTGAAGGTGGAGCAGTTTGGAGATAAAGCCAGAGAGGCCAGGTTGAGATGGTTTGGACATGTGTTGAGGAGGAATAGTGGATATATTGGTCAAAGAATGTTGGAGATGGAGCTGCCGGGTAGAAGGAGAAGAGGTAGACCTCAGAGAAGGTTTATGGATGTAGTGAAGGTGGACATGGAGATGGTTGGTGTGAAAGTAGAGGAGGCAGTGGATAGGGCAAGATGGAGGCAGATGATTCGCTGTGGCGACCCCTAAAGGGAGCAGCCGAAAGAAGAAGAAGAATTATAGCTTACATCAGAGATCACTAACAGGCGGATTGTGGTCCATGTGCGGACCCAGGCGCTCCCCTATATGGGCCTGGGCCTAGAACCGATAAACTAAGGAGAATTATTTACTTTATCGACAGAGTGGTCTTATTTTTAATCGGCATAACTTTTCTAGCCTTTACAGTAGCTTTAGCAGCTCGGGAGACTCACAGACCAATCGCATTCGCTGTAAATATCACGTGACGCTACCCAGCCAATCAGATCTGTGCAAAACTATGAGCACTGAGATTCATGTGAGTGGTGCGCACACAGGGGAGGGACGAGACAGGAAACAGCAGTCAGAGAAGAAAGTGAGTCAGAGGGAAGTTATTCCACATGACGTGATCTCAAAAGAGAAAACTGACAGTAAATGTTGTTGAAATGTCACTGAACTGGATTTGATTCGACATTCAGTTGCTGACTGCATAAGGTGTTAATGTAACTACTAAGCTACTTCAGTAAACAGCATATGAAACAATCATGATGCAAGCTAGCCATTGCGATGTTCTGGACATTTGCTTGAGGACATTTTCTCTAACTGGACCTTACATTACAAGACCCCTGGCCTACATTATCAAAAACATCTAGTTGTAAGAGGGAAAATTTAACCGAATAATGTAGAATTTAAGAACTGTCTAGATATGGTAGACCAATCAGAGGGAACCGTATCTCCATGTTTTGTGACATCACAACCACAACTTACTGGCAGTCTGGCTCACTATATTAAGAGGTGAGGCTTTAAGCAGGCAAAGCTTAATGTTCTGGTCATCAAAAAAATAAAAAACCTGTTCAGGCCCAGCTACAGGCTATTCGTGTACATATCACTGCTGTCGGAACAACCTCATATCTCCATTTTCTTCTGTTTTTCAGTTTTTTGTTGTTTTTCATAAAGTGCATCTTGTTCTTCACACTGGTCCATTGACTTGCATTAAAAGTAAGGTATGTTTTTTTTCCTTCTCCTGTAAAATTACTATTTTGGAGATTTTTCTTCCGACAACAGTGATCTGTTCAAAAGTTGGTAGACACCTCCTCTAACTTGTGAATTCAGCTTCTCTATGCTTAGTGGACATTACACTATTTACAAGCTCTCAGAATCACAACACAGCTTTTACTGCACATTTAACACTTTTGACCTGTGTGTAGTCGTCTTGGTTTGCATGTTATACACATGATTGCACAGAAGGCTCATACACACCACACAGTCCTTTACCCAGAGAGATCAGTGAAAAATTGGGCCTGATTAAATTCCACTGTATCATGGAAATAAAGGTCAATCACGTGTCAGTCTGGAGTTGGAGAAAGCTGCGGTGGTTGTTTCGGAAAGGAAAAAAAAACTGAAAGACTGAAAAACTGCTGGCACCGATGTTTACAAATCAACACAGTAGCGGTAGCAGTGATGGGGATACAGACACCAAAGACTGATATTATGAAGAACCTTCATCCGTAGACGGACCTCATTAACATTATGGCGTGCAGAGCCAACAAGCAGCGATAAAAAATGCTCATGGCAAAATCTGTAACTCCAGCATTTTATGCAAAGGCAGTAGTAATGGGTGACAGACCAGTTGGAACTTTTCCTAAGCTACTACTCCACCGATATCACAAATACACCGGATAATACATTTACATTTACGGCATTTGGCTGACGCTCTTATCCAGAGCGACTTACAATTGGATCATTTTACACAGGGAGGCCAAGGCGGTGTTAGGAGTCTTGCCCAAGGACTCTTATTGGTATAGTGTAGGGTGTTTTGCCCTGGTGGCGATTGAACCCCAGTCTACAGTGTAGAAGGCAGAGGTGTTAACCACTACACTAACCAAACCACAACCTACAAGTGGCACAAAACACGCTAACTTTAGCTATTCACCTCAGCGGCTGAGCCACGCTTATAATATAACAATAACCACTCATCTGCCGCTCAGAGTTGAATCTTAGCCCAGCTGGTTACTGAGGGAGGGAACGTTAGTGAGACATACGGAAGGAAATGCCAGTCTCTTGGGGTAATGACGGCCTTTAGTCTTGGTGTAGCCTTTAGCATATCAGTCCCCTATCTGGGACTGTACGTCCACTAGCCCCACCTGCGGTGCATCTTTGTGGGTCCGTTGCATTAAGCAGCAGCGGAGTCTTAGATTTGCTCAGAAATCTGCAGCTCAGTTACTGCTACTGTTAGCGTGAATGACAAAGTTACGAACCTCCAGCAGAGTCTGACACAGATGTGCCTTTCTATTGTATGCCTGAATGACTAAGCAAACAGTCCATATTTTAATACTTCTAAAGCTCACTAACTGGTGAACCATCTACAGCACATTCTCCATTAATCTGAAGATCCATTTCATAATGCAAATAATCCCTTAATCAAGCAATGGGTTCAAGGTTCTATATGGAACCTTTTCCGTTACTAAAGAACCCTTGATGAACCATCTTTAAGTGTGTAGACAAGGCGAGTCAGAACTGTTCACAGTGGTGGTGATGGGAACCAGACGTCCACCTCTAAAAGCTCCTTCACAGAAAGCCATTACTGAATACACTGGCTGATGTCTAATATTTGGTGTAATACATATTTAATCCATTTATTTTAATCTATTAATGGAGAAGGCATACATGCAGGATGTTCTAAGGCAAAATAGTCCCCAAAGAAAACTTGTTTTTTTCAGATTAAACCACTATTTTACCATCATCAACATCACATATAAAACTCAGAAGACACATAGATTCACTGGCGGTTTTGGATAGTGAGTGAAATGGCTATATTAGTGTTGTAGTCAAGGGGAATCCTGGTTCCCATCACCACCACTGTAAAGAAACCTGAGTCTGCAAGTTTCACACCAAACCACTCTGAATGGCTCTGTTTATACCTCAAAGCCTGAACTACACAATTTTTTTTTAAATCGGTGCAATTCAACTTTAAATATGAGACCGTTTGATGTTTCTGAGCTGCTAATTTCAAAATGCTCACATTATTTACTCCATAAATTAGACTTATAATGAACGCAGAGAACCTCTAGGAAGGTGAACAACTGTATGTGGAACTTACCATGAGATCAAGAGTGGATCATTTGCTCACACCCTCGCTATCCATGGGAGCAGAACAGAATTCTTCAACCTGATTGTGAGAAAAAAAAAAGAGAAAGTGACAGTTTTCAGTAAAATAATAATATGACCAAAAAAAAAGCATTTTGCAGGACGCACAACTGATTTAACTGGTCACTCACTGGTAGAGCTCCATAGAACAACCACAAGCCTCAGCTCTTACGTGTACACAGTACAAACAGCAAAGCGAACTGTGATTAAAAGGTCAGATATAATCTGATCGTTTGATCCCACGTCGTAACACCTTATGCGCCACAGTATCTTGCTTTTAAAGTCGTACCTCAGCGTTACAGTGAAACCGTGTGGTAGCAGCTCATAAGAGTGTCAGCGAGAGAAATTGGGTCACTCAAACAACTGTTCCCCTACGTCGCTGATCAAATTACAGATTATAAACCGCACACGAGAAACCACATCATTCATTCATCCTACGTTTCCAAGTCAGTCAGGCCGGGCTGGTCCTCTGGAGCACTTTCAAACGGCTTCTGCCTTCTGTTTAATGTGGCTACGAAGCCTAGCCTGACAAAATAAAGACGGAACATAATAACTACCCGCCATCTGTCATTGATAGCCTAAATGGAGTGAGGGGGAGTGTGTTTACAGCAGCTCAATTTTACCTACGGTCAGTTAACAAAGTATCATGCAATCAGTTTGCATAAAGGTGGACAGTCACCAGCTCCGATGACTTTTACTTACACCGATCAGGAATAACATCATGACCACCTCCTTGTTTCTACGCTCTCTGTCCATTTTATCAGCTCCACTTACTGTATAGCTGCACTTTGTAGTTCTACAGTTACAGACTGTAGTCCATCTGTTTCTCTGACACTTTGTTAGCTCGTAACATAGCATATGGATAAAAACCAAGCCACAATGACTGGAATGAGCACTAAAAAGACATGTAGATGCTTTAGATGTGCTTCCAGGAGACACCAGGACCTGCACGTCTCGAGTTCAGAACATTTCAGGGCACGATGTTTTATAAAAACTACTAAGAGTGGCTGTCAAAGCTCTTGGATAATAAACTCACGCATAAATATGGAGCTCAAAACGGCTTCACCAGCTTATCTGAATTTAATGTTCCACCTTAAAAGGTGCTGCAGTTACACTGAAGCGCATTAAACACAGGACGCATTTCGCAAGTTGGCAAACACGAAGCCAACATGCATCAATTTACCTCAATAAATGATCCTTAATCAACAAACACCTCAAACCTTCACTTGGAGCTGTTTGTTACCGAGCAGCTCATATGCAGTGAAGCTATTACCAGCCATCGTAGCTGTTGAATGCATCCCATTGGCTGATCTAACGCTGCGTCCCAAACCACAAACTTCTGTACTTCACCTGTGACACTAGTGCACTTCTAATGGAATATGCTCTATTTTTTTATTTTTTTTGCATAGTATTTAGTTAGTTTAGTAATTTAGCTAGTATGCAGTTTGGAACATGAAAATAATAACGCAGCTGGGAATCTCAGCCATTATAATAATAATAATAATAATCTTTATTTGTATAGCACCTTTCATACATACATGCAACTCAAAGTGCTTTACAGAATAAAAAAAAAAAAATTTGATTTCACACTTTCGTTGGTCATCAGTACAACTACAAATCAAATAAAATCAACTCAGTGCACTCAAATATACTGAAAATGTGCTTTAAAAAATTAAAAAATGTTTAAAAAAAAAACTTTTGCTGGATCAGTTATGCCTTTATCTCATTACTTATCATTATAAACAGCCACACATAAACCTATTCAGCCTATGGCCGTCTAGCTCCGCCCACTCACACTGAAGTTATAAGCAGTGTTTCTGTCTGGACCGCTTCTTGAACGAGGCACTTTACAGGGCAGCCAAGCAAAACCGAGATCTTTTACATATATTAATTTTAAAGGCGGAGATCAAAACAGAGACGATGAGAGGTTATGAGTGGATTCAAGCAGGAGGTAATGAAGCTGCATTGTGGGTAATGATGCCAGACAGATGGAAAGCCTTTTGATACAGCTCAACTATCTCAACTATGTGGTTCAGTGTTTCAACACATTACCACAGGATAAACCGCCAAATTGTTAGACAGCAAACTCATCACATTGATGCAACTAATCATATTACATCATCTTAACACCTGATTTGACCGCTGATATCAAGCCGTTAACCAACAAGCGACCGAATTTGAGTTGTGTTACTACACCTTTACTAAAATATCGAACGACTGTGTTAAACCGCCAGCTGCCTCGTTTTCCATCTAGCACTTCGTGGTCTTTATGGCTACGTTTACACGGCAGGCAAAAGTGGCCTCCCATTTGAGACGCTTCCATATGTGGTACTGGAATCTGACTCAGTCAGAACAGTCAGATCGGAATTCACGCGACTTTTACGTCAGGACAACTCGACATTTGTTATCACTTCGCGCCGCTGAGACTCGTAAATATTCAGGCTGATGTTTCTGTACCAAAAAAATGAGAAGAGACTCATCGCAGCCGCTCGGTGTTTGAAGAGGTTTCGAACAGTCTAGACAATCCGAGGACCCGAACCGAAGAAGTGAACCTGGCCGAATAACGTGCCCTTTTTACAGCAAACTCGAACATACTGGGGGTGATGAGTCCAGCTGTCAACCACTGGAACTTCATAATCGCTCCTGCGATGCCGGTGAAGACGAAACCGGGAGTGACTAGTTTTCTGATTGTTTACCTCTGGACGAGCCAAGTATTGTTCTTTTGCGCATACGGGTCGGTCTGGAAGCGCGATCTGTTCAGACTGATGTCGCATAGAGGTCACATTTAAAAGATTGTGTGAACAGCCAAACCAAAACAAATCGGATTTGGTGAGAAAATCAGATTTGGGCCACTTTGACCTGCTGTGTAAACGGAGCCTATGTTACATAAATAAGCATCTGATTTTTCCATTCATGAATGCTAGTTTGGCCGGTTATCCTCTTAAACTCCTCGAGACCACCGGTGGCTTCAAAGCGCACTTGGTCATGTTCTTCATAACGTTCATATTCCATAAGCTCCATTCAGAAGCTGGGCGTCGTGTGAGGCTGTAGCTCTTCTCTCCAGTCTAATAGACTGTGATGCCATTTTAAACCCTTATAATAAAAGAAGCTGAACTTTGTTTTTCTACTGAAAGTCGACCCGTTTTTGCCCAAATCTGGGCTCTAAACTATAAACAGACGGCGTCTCTTCAGTGATCTGCTCTGGAAACATTACTTTAATAAAATAACACAAAGAGCGTCTGAGATTTGTGGCCTTATATTAAATTGTAAGCGTACAGCGATGTGTGATCATGAAACATGTTCTGTTCATTTGAGGGGAGCTTTAAAATAAATAAATAAAAACTTGCATTTATTTAATGCAGCTACTGAATAATTTGCCTTATGATTTGTTCACGTAAATTCAAACGGAAAAACACAAAATATACCCTGGAGAATAAGAGATTAAAGAGCAAATAACATTATTTCTATGGTGACTTTGGCCAATAGAAAGTGCTTCTAATAGTGATTCTATGCGTTCATTTAGCTCACACAGTGTAAGCTTCAGGTTTTTAAAAAAAAGGCTCATAATTAGGAAAATAATTAGAAATTAGTCAGTTTGACTAGAATTTGAACCAGCCACAAACAAATAAATAAATAAATAAATCATGATATGTGCATTTGTACTTAACCTAACTTTCTTCTAGAGGTGGGCGATATCATTTTATTGTTATTCTGAAAAAAGAAACGCGCTTCTCTGAACATTCCTCGGATATCGCCAGTGCTTCAAGAACATCGAACAACCACTCGGTACAAACAGAGCACCATTAGTCCACATAATTGATTTAGAGCAGCGCGAAGTGTTGAATAAAATCACTTTCTGCATATTTTAGATGTGGCTCTACTAGCGAATTGCGTCCGTCTATGAAATTTCAGAAAAATACTTTTAACTACGGTAACATGATATGAGTCACACTAGCCACGTTTACATGCAGCCTGATAATCAGTTAATAATCCGACTAATAGCTCAATTGGAATGGAATACGTCCATGTAGACACCTCAGTCGGAATAGACTAATCCGATTGAGGCCATATCGGAATACAGTTTCTATCCGATTGAACGAGGTGGGTAAACCTCAAAATAATCCGTTAAACAGAAGAATAATAGCCGTGTAAACGCCTGAATCCGATTACTCTCCAATCGGAAGGTGTGCGAACGCTGTGCGCATGCGCGTCGAGTCACAGCGACGGGTTTATACCGTTGAACACGGCGGGAACTGAAACTGGTCTGCAGAGGAGACGAGGTTTATACTCTGAGCTTTAAAAGACGGCGGTGGGACGGACGTCCAGCTTGTGTCTCCGAGCACGACGTCTTCCTTTATAAGTGCATGTGAAGGATGTTTTTCTGAGTCTGACGTCAGTTTAAAGCCATTAAAAACAAGCGCGCCGACTGGACGTCACGTGATGTTCGCCGTCATGGTAACGGTTATTTTAAGCGCTGCTCCACGCATGCGCGTCATTCTGCATCAGATTACTTGTAGTGGGCATGTAAACGAAGATTTTCATCAGATTGTTGAGCAGAGTGAGAATAAACCCCTCAGTCTGAATCTGTAATCCGACTGTATTCAATTGGAACACAGCCACTGTTCACTCCTACTGTAGGCTTGTGAGATCATATGCAATATTTAAGCAACAGAACAGTCGAGGTTGTGTGTGACCGCAAAATTACATCACGGCTGTGATTCGGCCGCAGGCACGAGCCAAAGGTGGTGATGTTATTGGCAATAACATGTGACAGGGTGCTCTACTGCTTTAATACAGCAGTTAAATAAATACAGTAAGAAATGAATAAACTGGCCGTGAACGACGATTAGTATGTTTTAATGTTCAGTTCCTTCCTCCTAATTATAGCTCCTTAACCAGCAGCTTGTTGCTACGTCAGAGTAACGAGCTCCACCCATTTGCTGCTCAGCCGGCAGTTCGTTCTCCAGCTCCTTAGACTAAATTCCCAAACCGTCATCAACGCTGAGCAGCTTTTCAGTCGGCAGCTGTGACAGAAGAACAGCTGAACAACCTGGAATCAGCCAGAAACGAACCCAACACCATTCGCCAGACGTGTCTGATCTTCAGAGTCGGACCAAATCAGACTGAGCCATAAAACTGACCCAATATCAGGTTCAGCTCAGTTTGATCATTTTTGCCAGATCAGTATTAATGTTGTTATGTTCCAGCCGGTCTGTGAAGCTTCTTACAGCCCGTTTAGTTTGGCGAATGTGACGGCAAATGCACTGTAGAAGCTATGACCCCTGGTTCCTATCACCACCACTGTAAAGAAATACTGAGTCTCTAAAATCAACCATTTCACCCCAAAGCACTTCATTGACTATTTCCATTATACCGACTGACTTAAGCAAATTCTGAAAATCCTGTGTAGTTCCCCTTTAGTGGATGAACACAGGAGCCAAACTCATGCATGTTCTCCAGTAAATGTTAAAGGGGAACTCCACAGATTTTTCAAAAATAAGTTCTATAATTAATAATCATCGACATAATTTACTGGTTGCACTGCCAATAAAGTCATTCAGAGCGGTTTGGTGTGAAATGCTCTGTTCTAGAGAAACTTACGGAGTCAGAACTGTTCACAGTGGTGGTGATGGGAACCAGACGTCCACCTCTAAAAGCTCCCTCACAGGAAGGCACTACATTATTTGGTCACAAGTATGTGACCTGCTCTCTGAGGCACTGGTCTACGCAAGTCTTGCAGTAAGAATTTGGCCTAAATCACCTAGTTTTAAAAGACATTGCATGGCGGAGAGGAACTTGGATGTTGTTCTAAGGCAAAAGAAAAGTCCACAAAGAACCATCATCAACACAAAAACTCAGAAGGCACATACAGGTTCACGTATGTTTTTGTTGGATAGTGAATAAAATGAGTACATAGGCTACAGTTGGTTTTGTTTACATCACAACCACGAATAATTTAGAGATTTCGGTGGACTTCCCCTTTAAGGGCGCACGGGTGCGCTGAAGGGAGTCTGCGTTAGTAAGAAAACGGGTTCAGCGACGAGCACTACGGCAACTTTACGAGTTAATCCCGCTGTTAAGCAGGAGTTCGTGCGTCGCGGTACCTTAAATTTAGGCTCACTCCTGTCCAAATCCCTCACTTTTCAGGGTCTGAAGAGACTTTTTTGATCACTGAGGGTGGCGCCCTACATAGGGAGCACGGAGCTATTGGGGACACAGCCTTTGCCAGCGCTTCTCGCCCGCGGCAAAGCCTCGGAAAACACAGACACACAAACAGGCCCATCCCCCACGCGCACTAGCTACCCACATGCTAACGGCTAACCGATAGCTTACGAGCTAGGCTAACTTAGCAAGCTAAGCTAAGCCGAGTTCCCTTCGCCGTAGCTCATAAAAACGTCCGAACCCAGACGCGGAGCCGCCAAGGCGACGTTTTCAGACCGAACGGAACAAAAATGCGACGCAAACTCTCGAAATGTTAAGACACGGGTGGAAAATGGGTCACGGCGAGCTAACGCTAAGCTAAGCTACATTAGCCTTAGCCTGTTAGCCGGAGAGTGTTTACAGGACGAAGCTTCTCGCGCACCAGCTTTCTTGTCCGAATTCCCCCGTTCCACCTTAAACGGTGCAGCAGTTCCATTCTGGCGACTCGGGAGCCTCAATGTAACCGCCGCTCCATTTAAGGTGGAACGGGGGAAACGCGAACAAGACGGAGCTGCCGAATAGGAAGCCGACTTCAGCCTCGTGTTTACAGGCCCCGCTGACACTTAAAGCCCTTACGTTTTAAATCCAGACCTCGCAGCTCCAACCGGTCGCCGCTCTCTCACCCCGCAAACGTCCCTCCTCACGCAGGAACCGCGGATATCTCCCGGTTTAAGGGCAGAAAGCGCCGCTGTTCGCGGACATTTAGAGCTCGGTGGTGTTGAGCGGCGCAGAGGAGCGGAACGGCCTCAGGCGCTCGGGACCTTCCGGGCGAAAAGGAGGGAGCGCGCGCAGGGGAGAACGCGCGGTTTCCTGCCCGCGGACTACAACATAAACAAATACACTGGAAATAAAAACAAACAAACAAACAAATAAATAAAATGATCATTTGCTGCATTTACAAAAAACTAAATATTATTATTAAAATTAAACGCGTTATTACGCATATTACCTATAATAATAAATAAATAATAAGCATTCTACCCAAGACGCTTATGACTGCATAATAAAGCCTTTTGTGTTGTAGATGTTTAGTTTTAAGAATGTCCCATTTATTTATTTATTTATTTAATAGTAATTCTGCAAGCACTACCTACCTGCTGAGATCTTGGCTTATTTATTTATTTATTTATGAAATAATAAATTGGCGCCACATTTTAGAAGGACCCAATTTATTTTTTAAATTTTATCCTATTTATTTATTTATTTATGTATTAGAATGCCACGTCCTGCCCTATGTTGATTTAATTTTATTTCATTTTCTGAAAAAATTGGCTCCTCATTTTTAGGTACCCAATTTATTAAGTTTCTTATTTATTTCTTTTTTTTGTTTACAGAATTTCACGTCTTTTTTTAACACGTAATTTTTGAAAATGATCACATTGATAAAGTTAATAAAAGTATTACTAAAAGGATAAATCAGTGGGTGCTGGTTCCTGGCTCAGTACTCGGGCCCAGTTCGCTGCCTGCGGGCTCGTTTTCGCTTGTCTGGTCACTCGCGGTCGGTGGGCGGGGCGCTGCTGGCATTAGCCCCGCCCCCTACTCTCCTCTCCTCGGCTCATTCAGGCTTCTGAACGCGGCAGCCGCAGCCGCGGCGGTCTGTCTGTCTTTAGCAGGGCTGTGAAAACCCATTCCTCGACCCGGTTTTACCGTAAATATCTAAAAATACGAGCCCAGTGGCCGCAGAACTGTCAAATACAACCATCAGTCCTAATTACGAACGCTTAAAGCTGAACTGTGCTCCAGACTCCGAAACTCAACACGGTGGAAAGTATTCCCCAAGTGTCAGTGCATGAGTCTTAGCGTCAGTGAGCCAATGAGCGTGCTCGGTCCAAAAATGCAGACTGCTGATTGGCTGATAAACATCAGCCGTCACTTTTGTACAAATGCAAGTGGCAACAGCGGCTCTAAAATAGCTAGTTTTCAGTATTAGGTAAATTGCTATGCCATTCATTTGAAAGACCAAGTCATTATTTTCTCGTGATTTTTCGTCTTTCTCCTTATTTTTTATATACAGATATTTATATTTATATTTTCAATTAAAAAAAGAAAAAAGAAATGTCATCTCAAAACACTGATTTAGTCTCCCAGAAGAATGAATAATGTCTAAGTATCTCAAAAACAATGACGTAGCATCTCAAAATATTGAGATGATATCTAAAAATCATGAGATAATATCTAAAAATCATGAGATAATATCTTAAAATCATGAGATAATATAAGGGTTTAGTGTCTCAAACGTATCCCAAAATAATGTCTTAGCATCTTAAAATAATGACTTAGTATCTCAAAAAAATGAGCTACTATCTCAAAATTGTGACTTAGCATCTCAAAATATTGAGATAATATCTCAAGATAATGACTTAGTATCTCAAAAATAATGAGATACTGTCTCAAAAGAATGACTTAGTATCCCAAAATAGTGAGATAATATCTCAACGGTTTAGTATCTCAAAAGAATGAGCTAGTGTCTCAAAATAGCATCTTAACATGATGACTTCGTATCTCAAAATAATGACTTAGTATGGTAAAATAATGACATAGCGGTTCACTGTGTAACGAAAATATAATCAATAATAATTAGGTGATGGAAATTTTTTTTATTCTAAGTGGTGGGATACAGATATACAGGTAACAACAACCTAGCAACCACCTGGGATGCCATAGCAATTATCCATCAACAATCTGCTAACCGTATGGGATACCCTAGAATCCACCTACCACTTCGTGGCTGAGTTGCTGTCGTTCCCAATCGCTTCCACTTTGGTATAATCCCACTGACAGTTGACTGTGGAATATTTAGTAGTGAGGAAATTTCACAACTGGACTTGTTGCACAGGTGGCGTCTGATCACGGTACCACGCTGGAGTTCACTGAGCTCCTGAGAGCGACCCATTCTTTCACATGATTTGGATGGGTGACTGAATACTTTTGGCAATATAATGTACTATCCTGCTCTATTGCTGTAGTGTTATAACATATGATAACATCTGTCCATTCATAACACCTGTACTGTTTGAGTGCAACTGCTGTAGATTTGAATTCATGCTTTATAGTCATGTATATTAATGGTTTCTTCATGAAATTCAAAATCTGCCCATCGATTTCTATTGTAAGCGGATTTTGAGTGAAAAGGTTTCCAGCTCTTTTTTTAAATACAGAGAAACATATCAAACTCATTATCTGGGTTAATCAGTAGCACGTTATAGATGCAGAAGACAGGGATTAGGTTGAAAAATACTGCAATATTCCTTTAAATGTGACTCATCATTGTGCTTCCTGCCCACCGTCACTCCACCGAGTGGGCTGATAGAGGGAGAAAACAGGAGAGGAGCCAATTTACACAGCCTATCACACCTTGCGTCACGTGAAACATGTTACGTGCACCTCTCTGTGTGAGCTGTTATGCAAGCAGAGAAAGTGACACTTTGTGATTTGCTCTAAAGTGCCTGAAAATAAGGTGTCGGTTTCATCAGCAAAAGATGAAACACTTTATTTATACCAGTAGGACAACAGCAGGGCGCTGAGATGTGAGTTTTCTGATATGAACTGTAAGGCCCCCTGCTGCTAAGTCTTCTATTTTAGCTGGGAGTAGAGATAATGGAGCTCAGCGGGGGTCCTCAATTTTGTACTGAAATATTCATGAGGGGAAAAACACACACAGACACATTTTATAAGCTGTCACTAAAAAAACCCTACTCATCTGGACTTCTATCTTTCTTAAAATACGATTAACTTCTTTATCTCTTTAAATTAAACAGGCTTTTAATCATATATGAACTCCTTAGCAACACCCTAGCAACCACATGCAATCATATATGAACTATTGAACAACACCCTAGCAACCACCTGCAATCATAGATGAACTACTAAGCAACACCCTAACAACCACCTGCAATCATATATGACCTACTGAGCAACACCCTAGCAACCACCTGCAGTCATATATGAACTATTGAACACCCTAGCAATCACATATGAACTACTAAGCAACACCCTAGCAACCACCTGCAATCATAGATCAACTACTAAGCAACACCCTAGTAACCACCTGCAATCACATATGAACTACTAAGCAACACCCTAGCAACCACCTGCAATCATATATGAACTATTGAACAACACCCTAGCAATCACATATGAACTACTAAGCAACACCCTAGCAACCACCTGCAATCATAGATGAACTACTAAGCAACACCCTAGCAACCACCTGCAATCACATATGAACTACTAAGCAACACCCTAGCAACCACCTGCAATCACATATGAGCTACTAAGCAACACCCTAGCAACCACCTGCAATCATATATGAACAACTGAACAACACCCTAGCAATCACATATGAACTACTAAGCAACACCCTAGCAACCACCTGCAATCACATATGAGCTACTAAGCAACACCCTAGCAACCACCTGCAATCATATATGAACAACTGAACAACACCCTAGCAATCACATATGAGCTACTAAGCAACACCCTAGCAACCACCTGCAATCATATATGAACTACTAAGCAACACCCTAGCAACCACCTGCAACCACATATGAACTACTATGCAACACCCTAGCAACCACCTAGGATATTATACTAAAAACCCTTTGGCAGCCACCTCGGACAATACAGCAACAAGCTAACAACACCCTAGCAACTACATGAAACACTATGGGAACCATGTTGGAGGCCTTAGCAACCACTTAGCACTAGTGACCGTCTAAAATACCACAGCAATATTTCACTGTTTAAGCAACCAGTTCTTGGCAGTTATCACATGAAATGGTTAGAGACATACTGCCTGGTGTCTAACACATTGTTTTATGATAGATTTGTGATAAAGTTTTGGCTTAAACTGTATTTTAATCCATTCGCGGCGGAGTGTTGTACAGCAAAATAGTCCCCGTTTTGGATTTATGACTATTTTACCATCATCAACTTTGCATATAAAACTCAAAAGTGACGTGTAGGTTCACTGGTGGGTTTGGATAGTAAATAAAATGGTTATATACTGTGTTGTCGTCACGGTGACCCCCAGTTCTTATCACCACCACTGTAAAGAAATGAGTCTATAAAATGAATCATTTCACACCAAACCACTCTGAGTGACTCTGTTCACATCTTAACCAATGAATCAAGCGGCATTTTCGACGAGTAGGTGGAATTAATGTCTGACAGCGTGACATACGAGTGACTTCGGCCAGTTTTTCAGTTTGCAGCACAGTAATGTACAACAGGTTGGTCGGGTCATCATTTCCCTGGACGCATGTTGTCGATACAGCACCGTTTCGGCGAAAGCGGCACAGAAGCGGGTGTCATTAGCAGCTGGGGCAGGTCTGAATGTGGCCGCGGCTCAGGAGAGACGTGCTCTACATCTGCTCGGATACAGTCAGGCCAATAAAAGCTGTCTGCCTTGCCGTACCCTTGGCAACAGTGCGGATACTTGCTGTAAATGACCCAGCTAATTGAATGCTGGAACATACAGCAGGGAGAGAGAGGGAGAGAGAAACTGGAGCGCTCTGCAAGTCAGCCATGATTATTCAAATGTACTCCACATCTGAATTTAGAACAGGCTGTACTGCGGGATTTGAACAGTGGGCCAAATATACAACTGGAAACAAAACCCCGTGTCTGTGAAGATGCAGTGCATTTACCTGAGAGGTGAAAACACATTTTAAAGGAACATTACTGTGAGTTTCAGCTGAAGCTCTGTCTGCTGCGTCTGCATTGTGTGAACAATGACCACAAACAATAATCTCAATACATTTTTCTCAAGCTTAGAAAAAAGCTGAAAACTGCTGACCCAAAATTCTTTTATCATAGAAGTCGATGGGCCGTCGCCGAGTCTCATGAATAATGTTTACCTGTATATGACTATACTGGACAAATGACCACATTTGGTGGGTTTTAAAGTAAAAAGAAGGAAAAAAAAAGTAGAAAAGTTTCTACTTAAAAAGTAGAAAGTATAAAAAAGCAATTGTGGCGTGTGCAAAAGTTTTGACATCGCAAAGTCATGACTTAGTAACACCTCATCTGGCAGATATTACAGCTTTCAAATGCTTTTTGTAGCCAGCTATGAGTCTTTCTATTCGTTTTAGGAATTTTGAGCCACTCCTCTTTGCAGAATGCTTTCAGTTCTGCGATGTTCTTGGACCGTCCAAGCTCTAGCCCTCAGATTTCCAATGATGTTCAGGTCAGAAGACAGAGGAGGGCCATTTTCTTGTAGCTGTTAATAAAGGATTTTGAGGTATGTTGTGGATCATTGTCCTTTTGTAGAAGCCAGCCTCTTTTCAGCCTTACAGCATCAGTTTCTTGACTGACTGTGTCACATTTGCTTCCAAAATGTGCCCATATTTAGAAAAGCCATTGCTCTTTATACTTGTGCAAGGTTTCTTGTGTCTCTGACTGCCTCACAAACCCAAAGTATAATAGATCCATCCTGTGCTTAAGAGTTGGCAAGGCGTTCCTTACATCAAATGCTGTTGCAGTCCTAGGCGCTTGTTTCGAGGCATGGAATGAAAAGATGCACACATATGATAAAATAAACTGCTTTATTAGATCCAAACAGACGAACACACTGGCTTAAAGAAGGACAGAAACTAATAATTCAGCTGCTCGTGTGACGATGCTGCACAAAATGAAAACAACTAGATGGAAAATGTTGAAAATGAACAACAGATCCTCCTTTTTTAGTTTAAAACTTGACTAGATTTGTATGTCTGTGATGAATTAGTGGGCTCAAAAAGTTTTGCAGCTGTGAAAGAAGAAATTTCAAGTTTACTTACTGATTTGAAGAAACTTACAGAGTCAGAGTCGCCCGCAGTGGCGGTGATAGGAACCAGACGTCCACCTCTAAAAGCTCCCTCGTAGAAAGTTATTACAGGACATGGCTATGAGTACATAGCCTGACGGTTTTTTGTAGTAGTTTTGTGATGACGTTTGGGCCTAAAACATATTTTGATTAGTCCATTTAAGGGGGAGGGATACATGCAGGGTGTTCTAAGGCAAAATAGTTCCCAAAGAAAACAAATGTTTTTCCGATGTTCCAGTATTTTTGCCATCAACAGCATGACATATAAACTCAAAAGAGTCGTGTAGGTTCACTGGTGGTGTTGGAAAGCAAATAAAATGGTTATATTTGTGTTGTAGTCATGGTGACCCCTGGTTCCTATCACCGCCGCTATAGAGAAATCTGAGTCAGCGAGTTTCTCTACAATGAACCATTTCACACCAAACCACTCCGAATGACTCATTTTACATCTCAGCCACTGAGCTATACAGACATTTTGAAAAATCAGTGGAATTCCCCTTTAAGATGATTTCACTTGACAAGACATGAGTCAATTCCTTTAAAACAAGCTCCATGTTAGTTTCCAAAGTCTAGCAAATAGAAAAGCAAGACCTGTTCACCTTCTTGTATCGTGTGAGTGAACTTCTCTGGTTTAATGTATTAAGCACTGTAGAAAGACCATTCCGTTGAATTTATAGTCCCAAACTGGGTCAAATCTAAGGTTCACTTCCATTTTGACTCATTAAAACGCAACTAAACATTGTATCCTGCTTCAATTCCTCAACCACTGCACTCACTGCATTTCTATGCCAACAGAGACACCTAGTGTTACAAGACGGTACTGACTGCGTGTTTAATGTCTTCTTTGCAGTTTTTCAAAGAAATCTACAGGGATATTTTTTCCAGACCCTCCGAAGTTCAGTCTTAGAAGTTGGGTGCACTTTCTGCTTCTCACAGTCCAAGCAATCCGTGAGGTTCTTCTTGATCAACTACATGTCCTTTCAGACCCATAGTTCTAGTGGTCTTCTCACAGTGGAAGGACGGACAGAAACACCTGTGGATGTTTTCAGACCTGAAGCAGCTTGATTTTCTCCTCTCTCTCACAGATGGAAGCTTAAAGTGCTGTTAATCTGATAGGGACAGCATTGTTGTCTACCAGGTCTTCCGGGTGGTTGCTAGGAATCCTATTCAATCACTTTTGAACTCCACAGTGGAAACTCTGTCTAATCTCCTAAAACATGAATAACTTGTACTTAATGGCTGTTTTGGTTATTTATTTATTATTTTTTTAAACAAAAAAGGCTATGAATAGTTTGTTATTATTCAGTCCGGTCATTTTTTTTCTTTCTCTAATTATATTACTATAATAATTGTCAATTTACTTGATAACTAATATACTAATATACTGATAACTATCAACAGTGCAGCGACAACTGCTTTCACCTCAAGGCTTCTACTCTAACACTCCACCATGTGACAAGAGCTATAGTCTATTTACATCACTGGGGGACGTTAGGCATTGTGGAAGTCATGAGTGACCTATACTGGACACGTCTTGAGTCCTGCTTGCAAATCCCACAAAGTAAGGGTGCTGCTTCACCGAATGCTCCCAGTTACAAAATACCTACAGCTTTATCATGAAGGTTCAGCCTGTGTATATAGGTGTTACAGGCGTGAACAAAGCTTGAACCATCTAAAAAGAGGATGATGACAAGTGTTTCTCCAGTGGAAATGACTTGTACCATCAAGGCTTTTCAAGTTATCAAGGTATGTTACTTTTATTGCTTCAGTAGAACTGGTATTCATGTTACCAATTCATATAATGTATGTACACTTACTGTCCACTTTATTAGAAACCTCTCCCTTGTAGCTCCACCTCGCTGGTATAAATTTAGAGACTGTAGCTCATCTGTTAGTGCATGTACTGTGGTAATGATCCTCCAGTTCTTCACCAGTGGTCAGTTTCTGGCTACAGAGCCGCTGTAATTGTCGGATATTTTTAGATGGTTGACAACATTCATGACAAAGCGATGCCACTGTGTCTGACATCAGCACCACCCGAAAACATCTTAAACAGGTGATGCAGTCACGACTGGGTATAGAAGAGAATCCAGGAAAGTACAGTCTTTTAAAAGCAAGGATGCATTGCTGTATCCACTGATGCAAGTTAAGACTGTACAGTGGAAGCCATATGTCAACAAAGCCCAGAAACACTGCTGACTTCTCTGGGCTTTAGCTTGTCTGAAATGGACAATGCACAATGTATTGTGTATTGTGGTATTATGGTATTATTGTTTATGGAATCAGTGATAATAATAGGGTTAGTTATAATAACAATAATAATAATAATTATTATTATTATTACCTTGACTTATCCATGAAAAAATCTTGCAGAGATAAAAATCTCTTTTGGAGGAGTGTCCTGGCCAAGACAGTCAGCAACACATAAAAATGATTCTCACAAAAACAAATGACACATTATGAAGCGTGAGTCAGAAAAATAAAAAAATAAACAGCCCTCAATAAATCATTTAAAACACAGCATAATAGATGGAGTGTTCTCCAGGCCAAGAAAATGACCACCCTGATTGTTACAAGTATAAAGTTCAAAAGCCAGGGTGCTTAGGGGGTGTGGCCATGTAAAGTGGCTCTCGGGTTAAAAAGGACACTTCTCGTTGTTCGTTGCTGGGATTGTTGTGTGTTGGTGTAGTTGTGCTCAAGTTGGTGTAATTGTGTCCAAGGAGGGTGGGCTTTGGAGTGCAGCACCTTGGAGTGTCTACCCTCCTCTTCCCATTTGGCTCCCTCGCCCCGTGCTATGTGCTGAGTTATTGCTAGGCTGGGCATTTCATGCCCCCTCTTGAAGTGCCTGTTAAAAATAAAAGAGCATTTGCCCGTATGCACCATGTTGTTTGCGTCTTCTCCTGAGCTGATGCTACGATATGCAAAGACTTTTTGGAGCAACATCTGCTGCCTTCTAGACAACGTCTTTTTCAGGGATGTCCTTGCTTATTTCGACATGACAACACCAAGAAACATTCTGTGTTACAACAGCATGGCTGTGTAATCAGAGAGTGCAGGTGTTAGACTGGCCTGCCTGCAGCCTAGAACTGTGATCACTGGAAATCGTGTGGCACATTATAAAGCACAATTGGTGTCTTCAGTTTCCAAACAATTATTATGTGAGATTGATAGGAAAGTTGATACAACACAGTGGTAAACATGCTCACGTCCCAACTTTTATGGAATGTCTTGCGTCAAATTTGGAATGAGGCTACATTTACAAAATGTTAAAAAAATAAATAAAACATCAAATGTTAATATGGGTCAGACTGTATTTACTAGTCGCTGCTTTCTGTTTTTATGAGCATTTGACATACTGTCCTAATGTTTTGGAATGGGGTTTTGTAATAAGTGTTTGTGTGATAAGTAAAGTGGTGAAGGGCTTTAGAAACTCCTTCATGCATCACTGAAGAAATCAGATTAAAAGTTGTAATATCCCCGACCTGCGAAGCTGCATGCTTGAATAAAGCACAATAATGAGGTGTCACAGGAGTTCATGGCTGTGGATTAGGATTTAGATGCACCGTTAGTGCTGTGCAGACTTGAAGGTGCCACTGGGCACAAAATGGGTTCATAAATTGAAGAACAACACGGTACATTTGTCTGCGCATAAACTGCCGCAAAAGGCGTAAACAGACCTTTCCACGAATTGATTACACACAATTAGACAGTTGATCACTATTTAAGGCCTAATTAATGCTTCTGCACCAAATCAATGCTGCAGCCGACATAGCCGGCTTGCGCTGTTGTGAGTGTTCACGCTTGTGTATTGTGTGTCTGTGTTGCTCGGCAATTAGAGCGATTCTCCTTTTCATCTTTGTGTCACTTCAACACCAGACATTTGAATTTGTGCTCTCAGATATGAGTCTTTATCCTCTAAATGGGAGTTTTAAAGAATCAGTTCAGTGGAACTGGGCCTGTGCTGCAGTGGGAGGGTCAGTTCACTTGCATTAGCTTAGCCCAGCAGGCTACAGCTAAAACCACAACAGAACAGGTCTGATTACAGCTTTCTCCCCGATTTATCACCAATCAGTCGACTTTACACTGTTATAAGTTCCTATAGTGTACACTTGTGATAGCAGAGCACCAGTTAGTCAGTTAATCTCTCCTCAGCGCGATCCACGTTCGTCCAACATTTAACTGAATTAGAAGAAGGACTGGCCAGAAAAGTGTTCTGGATGCTGTTATGCTGGTCAACCAGCAGGACCAGGCCGTGTGACCAGCTCAACCAGCACCAGACCAGCTTAGACCAGCTTGGAATTCATGCAGTTTTTTCAGCAGGGAACTCAGAGTACTTTGACTTTTGATAGGTAAAGGGAAATTCCACCAAAGTTTCAAAATTCAGTCATTGCGATTGAGAGTTGTTCAGAGTGCTTTGATGTGGAATGGTTCACCGTAGAGAAACTTGCCGACTGAGATTTCTTTACAGTGGTAGTGATGGGAACCAGGTGCCACCATGCTGACAACACAGACATAGACATTTTACTTGCTATCCAAAACCACCAGCGAACCTACACGTAACTATTTATACGTAACATTGAAAAAATATTCGAAAGTTCCTTCCTTGAGGACTATTTTGCCTCACAACACCCTATATGTATTGCTCCACCATGAATGGACTGATTCAAATGTTTTTTAGCCCAAACCTTTAGCACCAAACTACCATCAGGCAGCATATTCATAGCTATTTTATATGATAACTTTATGCGAGGGAGCTTTTAGAGATTGAGGGTCTTTTTGAAAAGTCAGTGGAATTTCCCCTTTGAGCACATTTAAAAGCCCTTTTTTTATTCTAACTCAAGTCGAAATATAAATAGAGAACCTCGACTTTTACTTGAGGAATGTTTTACCAAGGGTATCTGTACATTCGCTCATGCTATGATTTCCCATTTAGCTGAATTTAAAACAAAGTTTTCAACTCACCATTTCTAAGAAGGTAAAAGATAAACTAGCACTACTGACTCGCTAAGGCCCAGCGCTAGGCTACGTGCTAAGAAGTCTTTTTAAAGGAACATTGTGAACCTGGTCACGCTGCCATGATCACCCAACCGAGGCGGCAGAAAATACCTCGTGGGACATTCTTCGAATACGGCAGCTGAATGTCTCGGCTGTGGACAGAAGACAGGTTGGAATAAGTGGTAGCAAACAGAAGGTGTGACTGTCACCCATGATGCAAAGCTTTAACACACTGCATAAGTGACATGGGTGGCTGGTGTTGGGTCATTCACGCCATTTGAAATCTTTATGGTGGACAGAAGCCTCAAAGGCACCTAATCGGCCTGCAGAGGCGGCTGAAGTGGGCTATAACTACTCCAAGTAGACTCTGATTGCAATGAAATAAAAACGATAGCTCAAGTAGAAGCAACGTTAGCCTCGCAACAACTTCAGTATAAAACATCAGCTCCAGAAACAAGAAGCTGAGCTAACGTTGGTTCTCTGTAGAACCGCTCTTCTCAGAGTTCCATGGAGCGTCTTAAAACATTTTTTTCAGAATTTCTGCACAATTAAATGATTAATGAAATGATAATGAATATATTTAAAGGAGTTTGTCTACTATTTGTAATTGTAGAAGTGCTGGAAGGTTATTATAAGATTATTCAACTTGATTCTTGATTTCATTTGTGATTTTCAAGCCCATTTCTTATAACCAGCAAAGCGATTTTGTCAACATAGTGAGATCATTTGACTTCATAAAATCACTCACAGCAAGTACAGAATGTCTAGGAACAGGTCAAATGTTCTACGAAACTTCTAGCCATCTTAATATGAGAAATATTAGATATATTGATGGATTTAAAGAGGAGCTCCACCCGTTTTTCTGAATTTCTGCATAATAGTTTTGTGGAGTGGTTTGGTGTGAAATGCTCTGTTCTAGAGAAACTTGTACAGTGTGAATTGCTCATAGTGGCGGTGATAGGAACCAGACGTCCACCTCTAAAAAGCTGCTTCACAGAAAGTTATTACATTAAATGATTATGAATAAACTGGCTGATTTCTGAGACATTGCTTTACAATAGATTTAAGTTTGGCCTGAAAGTCTATTTAACCAATTCAGTGCGGAGGGATACATGCAGGGAGCTGTGAGGCAAAATAGTCCCCAAATTTTTTCGGATTTATGACTGTTTTACCACCATCAACACTACCTATAAAACTCAGTAGACATGTGGGTTCACTGTTTTTTTGGGGTAGTACATAAAATGGCTATATTAGTGTTGTGGACTTGATGACCCCTGGTTCCCATCACCACCACTGTAAAGAAATCTGAGTCTGTAACTTTTTCCACGGTGAATCATTTTACATCATCCATTCTGGAATGGATTTATTTACATCGCAATGACCGAATAAGGCAAAAAAATGGAAAAACTGGTGGAATTCCCCTTTAACACATCCACGATATATCATAAGAATAGTACGTTTTCCTCTCATAGAGCCTTAAATGCTAAAGCCCCAATGAGAGAGACGAGAGCAACAAAAAGAGAATGAAATTAAATCAGGAAACAAGGAAAAAACAAATAGGAACTAAATGTGAAGGCCTTAAATGGAATGGAGAAAGAGGCGGATTCATTCCCTCTCAAAGATTTTTGAATATTTGAATAATTTCGTTAGTATTTAGTGTTCCTAGAAAAGAACGAATCAACATTGGCCTTCAGCGCAAGGAACTGAGTGAATGTCTCTTCTGGGAAAGAGGAGAAATTGGAGTCGTTTGGCCTCGGAAGGCGCTTTTGTCACAGATTAGCAAGAAAAACATGAAACATGAAGCAAAAGTAGTTTGAATAAAGATGAAATTTGCCTTTTCACCTGTAAAATCGAGAGTCTACAGACCAAAACGCAGCCTTGTTTAATATTACGAGAGCTGAATAAATAGTGAAGCCCATTAAAAGAGACCAGAGGATCCTCAGCCTGTGGGAGAAGCTGCCCTTTCAGATCGCATAGTGGTCAAACAGAAGAAAGGTAATGGAAAATGATTCCTGCAGCGGCTAGCACTTTCAGCTTCTTCAGGCACTGAAGCACCTCTTCATCTGCTCCATTGCCCACATGACTGCATGCCGTATATATGCCATGATTTTTGCACAGAACGGCAAGTCAGCAAAGACACGGTCCTGCCCTCATGTTCTTTTGAGCGCTTTGGGAAAAAGGAATAAGCTCTGATACTGATTATCCATGACTGATGGTATTCCTGATAGGAAAACCACTATAGACCAGCACGGCTGATCACCAGCAAAACCAGGACACGATGTGTTTTGGATTCTGGCATGCTGGTCAACCAGCATGACCATGCAGGGTGATCAGCTACACCAGCACCAGACCAGCGTTATAGTCTTATCTTCATGGAATTCATGCTAGTCTGTGCTGCTTTGTTTCAGCAGGGATAATAACCACCATCAAGATGCTAACAAGCTAGTAGCTGCGCACTAAAAGAGTCAGCATTAGCATTCTATCAAACTTTCACAGCCTTTTACTTAAAAGTGCATGTGTAAGATTTAGTGGCATCTAGTGGTGAGGTTGCAGATGGCAACCAACTGAATGCTGCTCCCTCACCCCTCCCTTTCCAAGTGTGTAGTAGAACCTTTTTTGCGCTAAATAATAAGAAGGATCTACCATTTCTCACAATTTTCTCATCACATAAAATGGTTAGCCAGCACCAGTAACAACCACCGTTTCCTTTTTTTCTACATCTACCAAATGTTGCTTTAACACTACCAAATTCAAGCTGCTGCTTCAACGTGAAAACATGGAAGGTGCTCTCAAGAACCGTAGTTTGGTTTGTCTGTTCTGGACTAGCCCTGCGATGGACTGGCAGCCTGTCCAGGGTGTATCCTGCCTTCCGACCACTGGGATAGGCTCCAGCACCCCCGCAACCCTGACGGGAGAAGCAGCATAGAAAATGTGTGTGTGTGTGTGTGTGTGTGTTTGTGTGTATTCTGGGCTACTGTAGAAACATGGCAGAGCAAGAAGGAGGCCTCTGTTGGAAGATGACATGCTCCTAGTGCAGATATGAAGGGCTCATAATATGAAGTTACATGTAATTATACTAATAAAAGCATGGTTTATTATACTATATGCCATTTCTGCTAATAGACACACCCTTAATCTTACATATTGCACCTTTAATGAGACAATTTGGCAAATTTTCCTTTTATCTCAAATGTAATCAATCACCTAATACGTGTCTGAAGTCCATCCCATCTAGCAAATAACTTCTGGCCCAGATATGGAGTGATTCCAGCATTTTTTCCAGCCCAGATCTGGCTACCGGATCTGGCCCAGCATCAACAGCTTGCTGGGCCTGAAGTGGCCCAGATGCCTACAGCCAAATGTGAGCTAGGACGTAGCCGACTTTAGGCCACGACTGAGCCGAAACTTGCAGAGGCACCATCATTTCCCTGAGTTTTTCCCAGAAGACAGCTGACAGTGCCATAAATCATCCAAAAGACAACCAGAACTAGGCCAGATGAACGTAAAGCTGAATATATAGATTAAGCTTCTGTTAAAATACAAATACCATTCATAATTCTTTAGTTTTGCATACTGGAGCTGAGGCTAATGTACTAAATAACAGAAGCTATTGTTTATTAATGAGCATTGCACAGTCTGCATGTCTACACTACACTAGCTGTGTTGCATACAAGCAGATTGCAAAAATGATATTTATCAGTACTGCACTGCATTCTTTGCTGTGTAGCTGTGGTTTGTACTGTACTTGCTATGTGATGCTATGTCACATGGCTTTCTGTGGTCTTAATATGGCTTTAACTTAACATAGTACTGGCAAAATGCTGATTGCTGTGCTCTGGCATGCTGGGAAGTGCTGTGAGTGCACACCTTCATTAAAAACTATGGTGTGCCATGCGCCCGCCCTCTCGTGGCCGGCACCAGCGTCCTCGTTCTCCTCCTCCCGCCGTCACTCTTGTGACTCGCGTCCATAAGGGGAGCTCAATCTTTGCGCTCCGCCCCATCCACACTCACGGCTCTTTCTTCGCCGAGATTTGTCGCCACTGGGTGTTCGGGCCTCAAATTGTCTGGTTTCAAATTGTTGGACATTGAACAACATGTTTGTCATACACTTACCCTGAACAGTGTAGAGTTTGGCGTAGCCACTATACCGGTATTTTGCAAGTAAACGCAAGTAATGCAGCGCAATGTTATCCCATTTAGCTGAGTGAGTCAGGAGTGTTGCACTTGCTAAGTGATCTCAGATAAACTTATCCAAGTGGTTTCTGCACTTTCTGGCCATTTTGTGTAATAACGGACAAAACTGACAAAATTCAGCTACTACTACTATTTATGGATAACTTCTCTGCAGTTGGTTGTCTTGGTTGACTACATTTGTAATAAAGCAGAAAAATCGCATGCACTTGTCTGAGTTTTATGTAGTGCTACTCTTGTGACCCCTCTCCTCGTCAGGACCCCCAAGAAGGTCATAAACCCCTGCATTTGATTTTTTTCCAAACTATTTCTGGTTCTGTGACAGAGATGCTACGAAAAGCTAATCCCTGCTAATTTCTGTTTCTTCTCATGACCATTTAACTTCATTTCAAATGACTCCCGAAGGTCAGACTGAGAGCCAGGCAAGCAAGGCAAAGCCAGGCCCATTTTGTAGATCACTAGGCAGGAAATCACTGGCCTTTGCAGTTTTTTAAAAAACTTGTAACACGCGAAGCTACAAATCTTGCTAGCGTCTCTAACAAGCCTTTAAAAGCCTCTGCAGCTTCTAGCGTACTCTCAGTAGCAGCAGGGGAAAGGGAGGCCGGGTATCGACCAAACATATCTGCTTGCGACCCCCCTGCTTGACTCTATCAATACAGGTAAGGAAGAAGACCTTGAGCATGCAAATGGAGCCGTTAGCAGACGGCTTCGGAATAAAGGTATCGATTGGAGCAGGTAGCACGCTTGCTGTGATCGTGAAAGCTTTCGGCCTTCTCATGAGTCACCCAGAGCGTAGCCGCGGGGGGGAATCTGCGCAGAGAAGGAAAACTTTTCATGGGGAGATTTCTCACGCCCGTGTACCGTCTATTCACCTGAAGAGTTAGCTACTGTAAAAACAGGCCTCGCTGAGGAAGGCTGGATGCTGCTCTCCTGCTGGATCCAATGCATTTTTTTCCCACTCTCAGCTGTGAGAGAAGGCTGTGTGCACATCAGGATCAACTTTGCATGTAGGACTCGCAGGTTGAAGTAATATCTATCTATGCTTTCAAATCAGCTTTCAAATTCGGAAGACTGTTTATGATGGTGCTCACGTTTCTGTAGACCCGCTAGAACTCAAAACAAAGGTGTTTATAGCCCAAATATGAATGAACTGGTGCATCTTACTGATTTTATGGCATTATTTGTTGCACGTGATGATGAAGAGCTCATTGCTGCATACTGTGACAGCAATATAGATAGATCTTTATTGATTCCGGAGGGAAATTGCAGTGGTTTACAAACCCGATGACCACTACACTACAGAAACCCCTAAGGCTTCCAGTATGTCTTCCAGTGTAGTAAATGTGGTGACATATTTAAAGGGGAATACCGCTGTTATTCAAAATATAGGCAAAATTAAATGGTTGAAATGTAAATAAAGTCATTCAGAGCGGTTTGGTGTGAAACACTGTTCTAGAGAAACTTAGCGAGTCAGAACTGTTCACAGTGGTGGTGATAGGAACCAGACGTCCACCTCTAAAAGCTCCCTCACAGGAAAACACTCTGAAAAGGAGACACGGAGACACTTTATAAAAAGTATATAGTACATAAAATGTATGTAGTACATAGTATATAAAAACTCAGGAGACATCTGTAGGCTCACTGGTCCTTTTGGACTGTACATAAAGTGGCTACATTTGCAGTGTAGATATTGCAGCTATGCCATTGACCAGTTATTATTGTCATTTTACATTTTTAGTGTCACGGCTTGATTGATATTGGTCCGACATCAAAAAAATATATAGTAGTCAAGAGCAGCTCTGTACAAGTCTATGGGACACGCATGTGAGACCAATTACTTGAGGAATTCGACGAAGCTGAAGCCAGTTTCTTGCTTGTATTTTCAGTTCCACCTTAAATGCTGCAGCAGTTACAGCCTGGAAAGGTGCCAGAATGCAACTACTGCTGCATTTAAAGAGGAACTCATAATTAGAACAAAGAGCTGCCAAATAAGGAGCCAGTTTCAGGACTGTAGACAGTCAGACATGAAACATTATTAGCACTGTTTTTGCTGGGTATTAGAAAGCAATATTGACGCAGGTTTATCTAGATCAGGGGTCGGCAACCCAAATATTAAGAAGAGCCATTCTGTCTGTCCATCAAAAATCAAACCACCTTGGGAGCCGCAACATTCTGTTTTACCAACTTGGCTGAAAATATGTCTCAGTATGTGCTGAGGTACTAGTATAGGCTAAACATATAAATAAAAACAGACTTGCTTTGCTCTGCTTTAAGCTTGAGCTCAGCTATAGCAGCTTTTCTCACATCTCTGGCAGGAAACCTTTCCGCAAAAGTGGAATAGTTTCTTGTGAAATGTCTCTAAACATTCAACTTTTTACGAGGCTGAAGTCGCTTCTCATTGGCAGCTTCTCGTTTCAGTTTTCTCGTTCCACCTTAAATGGGCACCAAATTGTAACAGCTGTACCATTTAAGGTGGAATGGGAAGATTCAAACGAGAGGCTGACTCCAGCTTCGAGACTTTTTGGTGTTTGAGAATTTCTTGTTGCAGATGAAACACATCAGGAAACCGGCTGGATGTTCGTCTTAAGACTTTCTCTTTCCCGTTTTGTTAGCTACTAGCTACTAGCAGATCTTTGTCTGTGTTGCTATGGTGACCAGCTGTCTGCATGCCAGTCTTCAGGCTTAAAGGGTGAATTAGCAGTTCTACATTAACTCCAGCGTTCAAGACCATTTAGTGTTAAAACTGTGTTAGAACGACCAGCAGAGCTTTATTTTACTGCAAACGGAGCTGGATGTTGCTGACCTTCACTTTAGTTGTCAAAAAAGTTTCTTAGTAAAAAGTGAAGGAAAACCCCAGAATAATTAGCCAATGTTAACCTACAAAATATGACTTACTGAACCCTGTGATATACTGAAACCTTCCGAAATTGAAATTATGCCATGATATACATTTTTGGCCATACTGCCCGCTTCTAGGCTAGAGCACGGCTAACACCAACCAGCACGGCGGACGTACGAGGGAGGGGTTTCTAATAAAGTGGCCGACGACTGTATTGCGCTACCTATAGAACTAGTAAATCTCATTGCTGCCGGCATTCAGTCCAGTAATGGGCTTAGCAATCTCTAAAGTGGAGCTACACCGACCCTCATCCCCTCGGGGTCAACCTCCAAATAGCCCACTCCTCATAACTCACACAGAGCACTTAGACTTCATTTGAATATGCATAAGCTCTCTCTGACTTTTAATGAATGAAGGCTAAAGGTGAGTGGTTGTGGCCAATGTGCTGAACCATTCACGACCATTTATCTGCATGTAGCACGCGGGTAGCGGAGGTGCTATGAGCTTCTGCTGACAAGGTGCTGGTCTCACCAGGTACGTCTTTCATTAACGCTTTTATTGTGTTCTGCACTGGAATATGACCATATCCATCATGCTGTCCAGTCGGATAAAGAATTCTTTGTGTTTTTGCAATGAGTTGTTTGCTCGGAGTTGGCGACTGGACGCCTCGGTGTTTGAGCACTCTGCTCAGATCGTGCTCGTACTGGAGCGTGAGCGTTAAAGGAGAACTTATGAACTTATGCATTTCTTTATTAATGAGGTCTGCCTCATAAAAGTTTGCGTTTTATTTGAAACGGCTGAGCTACGATGCACCAGAGGTACGCCACTTTATTGCTCTCTTTCTGCTGACGAGTTTAGTTGAGCAGGTAGTGAAACCCTTAGTACCACTGGCTGCTCTGTGGATGGATCTTTAATGTGCTCTTTATACTTCTAATCATGAACCCAGTGTTCAGTTAAAGAACTTCTAAAAATAGATGTGGTCAGAGTGAATGAATTGAACAAATGGTCAGGCTGCATGCTGGAACTGGAAGGGCATGCTTTGCTCGTCGGTAACTTTGTAAAATGACTGGACATCCCAGAGAGTGAGCTTTATTAATTCCAAGTGGTTTGTAAGATAAATATTAATGAGCTTGTTTTGAAAAGCACCCTGTTAGTGAGTTTAGATCCTAATTTACAGCTACAGCGTGGACAGATATTGAAGGATTAACACTACAAAGACAGAGTGGCTGGAGTGATAGGCTGGAAATGTACGGCGTTCTTGGAGGGTATCCAAACCTGGCGCAGCGACTTTGCCTTATGGGACTGTCATTAGCATGAATTGTAATGATACCAGCAAAAAAAGGGACCTTATAACTCATATAGGAGAACATCAGTCATTCCTAATCAAACTTTGGCAGAAAGAAAGGAAACATATATCACTGTGTGGTGTTCCAACATGCTAGCAAACTAATGGACACGTTTGAGATGGGTCTGAGAGGAATAGTTTAGCAAAGAAAAAAAATGAAATGAAGAAATTTTCCAAACTACCCCATATACTGAATCAGCTGAGACATGTCTGGTGCCTGAATTTGCTTCTTTATTGGACGAAATGGACAAACAAAGCTAATAACAGCTGTAGCCCCTGCAAAAAACAGCATAGGCTAGCATAACTGTTCACCAGCAAAACCAGCATATCGCTGTTGTCAGAACAAAATCTCGTAGCTCCAAAATAGCAACTTTACAGGAGAAGGCAAAAACCTTCCTTATTTTTATTGTAAGTCAATGGAACCAGACGTCTTTCCAAATGATTCTGAGTCATTTCTGTTGGTCCATTCATGATTAAATTTACACACAATGTAAAAGACAACAGGCATTTTCAAATAATGACAGAAACTGAAAAACGACAAAAGTGGAGATACAAGGTTTTGTTCCTGACAACAGTGATATGTTGCGCCTTGGATGCAGGTATGCTGGTCAATCCGTATGACCATACCAGCTAAACCAGCACCAGACCAGCACTAGACTATAAACCAGTGTAGATACTGTTAACCAGCATGACCATACTGACCACCTAAACCAGCACCAGAGCAGCACTAGACTATAAGCCAGTGTAGATACTGTTAACCATCATGACCATACTGACCACCTAAACCAGCACCAGAGCAGCACTAGACTATAAACCAGTGTAGATACTGTTAACCACCATGACCATAATGACCACCTAAACAAGCGCCAGAGCAGCACTAGACTATAAACCAGTGTAGATACTGTTAACCAGCATGACCATACTGACCACCTAAACCAGCACCAGAGCACCACTAGACTATAAACCAGTGTAGATACTGTTAACCATCATGACCATACTGACCACCTAAACCAGCACCAGAGCAGCACTAGACTATAAACCAGTGTAGATACTGTTAACCAGCATGACCATACTGACCACCTAAACAAGCACCAGAGCAGCACTAGACTATAAACCAGTGTAGATACTGTTAACCACCATGACCATAATGACCACCTAAACCAGCGCCAGAGCAGCACTAGACTATAAACCAGTGTAGATACTGTTAACCACCATGACCATAATGACCACCTAAACAAGCGCCAGAGCAGCACTAGACTATAAACCAGTGTAGATACTGTTAACCAGCATGACCATACTGACCACCTAAACCAGCACCAGACCAGCACTAGACTATAAACCAGTGTAGATACTGTTAACCACCATGACCATACTGACCACCTAGACTAGCATAAATTGCCTTATACTAGCACAGAACTAAAAGTGTTGTAAGCTGTTTTTTCCAGGTTTATCTGTAGTTTTGTCCATGTTAAAAGATGACAGTATGCCATATAAGCAAGTCTTTGTGAGATTATTTAACAACGTGACAGTTTGAAACAGCTGTGTGATGATTTATGCCTGTTTAGCGTGATGCTAATTGCTGTTCATAAGCTTCCTTTACTTGCTAGCTACATTAGCCAGTGCAAAACTGAAGTAAGCGCACTTGCACGTCTTGGCTGATTAACCTCATTCGGGAAAAAGAGAAAAAGTGTTCAGACTTTTATTTTTTCACTGAAATTTTTCTTTCAGTGAAGTTCTGTGAACGTTTGCTAACTCTTTTATAGCACAGGTGTTAGCTTGTTAGCATGATGTGGGTTATAACGCTTCCCAAAGACATGACACCACATGCAGCATTAGAATCTCACTGAAATATTAATATTAGAGCTTATTTTTTCCTCAAGGTGAATATATACATATTTTTAACCACATTATTTCTAGGTTGTTTGTTGGTAATTCCATTACAGTAGACCGTCTGTGGGGTCACCATGGTCTTTGTTACATTATCTGACAATGAGATGAGCCTGGGGGTCAGTGGTAAGGAAGATGTGTGGCTCAGATTTACTTTAGTGACTGTTTCCCTGCAGGTCTTTCCGGAGCTCTCTTCGAAGCCCCGCTGAGTGCGGAACATCAGGAAAGATGTTCTTTGTAACAGGGAGAAAAGTGGCTGGGGCTGCTAATGAGAAAAGGTAGTTTGCACTGAATGATCACATGTACAGTGGCGGTCAAAAGTTTGGACAAATCTGGTTAAACGTATGTTTTTCTTATTGTTATTTATTGTGTTATGTTCTATTACATTATATTATATTGTAAATTACTATTTAAAAGACAGTTTCATCTAGGTTCATACTTGAATGGTTTTAAACAACCAATGCAAATAGAAATGGTGAAGGCCAAATGCTCCCAAGTTGTTATATACAACTTTAGTCAAATTTAATGTTAAAAAAGGTCGAACCGTAAATATCACATCATCCTATTTACCACATTTACCTTGGTCAAAGTTTCTTTGTGGACCGTTTGTCCTCGTGAATGCCTTTGAGCCAATTGTGTGTTGTTGAGGTCAGTATTTTGGACCATAGTAATTCCATATGTGTCCTAAAATCAAAGGTTTAGATTTGGTTAAGAGGTGTTCAATCAGCATTTTCTGAAGTCTGCTTTTGGCTACGCCAGAGAATTTCTAATGTGGAGATTTGCCATTCAGTAAAGTCTTCTATGTTGGCAAGGCACTAGAGGGCGCTGTTGAGCAAGTCTAAAATGAATAGTTATTAATGGAGTTATTGTGCCAAATTGGAGTTTGTAAATGCTTCATCATTTTTATACAGGAATGTGTTTTCAATACAGAATACCATGTAAAAAAATTTTTTTTTTAATTAAAAAAATTTTTTTGCTCTGAAAATCACCTTTGTGATTATTATTCCGGGTACTCGGTGCATGTAAACATTTGTTAATCATAAATTTTTTACCCCTTGTTTGATAAATGGTTAGTCATCATAGTTCCTGCTGAATTTAAAGTACATTAATTACTGAAGAGTGAGATTCATATGAAATTACCCCACATTTTTCATATTGCTGACGTCATCTGCAACTTCTGACAGTTAATGAATTCATTGGATTGTTTCGCATGAAGTGGTTTCTGTCTTTTTTCTCACATTATTTTTTTCTGTAGGAGCATCTATCAGAGGTTCCGAGGCTATGAGCTGATGGAAAAGAGGCGTACGGAGACAGCACTGAAGGCTGGAGAAGATAGAGCCATTCTGCTGGGCCTCAGTATGGTCTTCTGCTCCATCATGATGTACTTCATGCTCTGCATCACGATGCTGCGCTCCTACACTGACAGGTAGCAAGAACGAGACCTGGTCAACCTTCATCAGCACCACCTCATACAGCTCTTAGGCCAAAGTTTTAAGTGCAAGTTTAGACCACTCGGAAACACTCAAGGCATTTTAGGCCTTCAGAGAAGTTCTAATTATTTACGGGAGCTCAAAAGTACATGGCTGTGATTTTTAGGTCATTTTTATTTAATATAATCACCCCACTTGTTGTATTTAAACTAAGACGCATTGTAGTAATATTCTCATTTCATTTTTTGTGTTGGTTGGAATCTTCTTGAAACGCCCAATGGATAATTTTCCAATCAGAATTTGCTCTGTGGTATTTAAGTAGATACAGTAAAGCGAGCTCTTCTACTGGTTAGGCTGTTTTTATTTCTGGACCAATTTCTTCACTAGGAAGAGGCTCAGGTCATTTTAGTAGACTTTTAAACCTTCACACCTGGCTTCAGAATACCTGCCTCTCCCAAGGCTTGACTTTTATAGACAATTTTAACCTCTTCTGGAATCGCCCTTCCTTCTATAGATCTGATGGGATTCATCCCAATAGGCTGGGTGCACAGATTTTAGGACACAATATGTTTTACTCTGGTTTTAATTTTAAATGACTACTCAAGACCTACAATGCAAGTTCAATTATACAAGTAGTCATTAGTAGTAGAAGACCTAGGACCAGCATTTTTACAAGAAATGCCAATAATCCACATAATCTTAATGATTTTATTAATCGTGATAATCGTATCCACATTAAGCCATCTCAAATTACTATAAACCCCCAAGACTACATTGATAACCCAATTATTATTATTATTATTATTATTTATTTTAGAATACATTTTATACATTTTTAATTTTTCAGTTATATCTTGCAGAATTCCCAGTGTCTGGAAAACAGCTCATGTAATTCCTCTGCATAAAGGTGGTGAGATAACAGGTCTGAATAATTATAGGCCAATCTCAAAACTGTCGTGTTTAGCAAAAATGTCAGAATCTCTAGTAAACCAGCAATTGAAATAACTTCTTCACGAAAATTCTGTTTTATCTAAATATCAGTCTGGTTTCAGAGAAGGTCACAGCACTATCTCTGCCACGACACTGGTTTTAAATGATCTTTATTCGGACATGGACAAGAAGAAACATTGTGCAGCTGTTTTTATTGACTTAACTAAAGCATTGGACACAGTTGATCACACTCTTCTTTCACGGAATTTGGAAAAGATTGGCTTTGATGCAACTGCGTTGGACTGGACCCAAAACTACCTCACTGACAGAAATCAATGCATGGCATTGAATAATTATAAATCAGATTTGGTATATGTATCTAAAGGCGTACCACAAGGTTCCATTTTGGGTCCAGTTTTATTTAATATATACATCAATGATATTGCTGCCTCTGCTTCGACCTCAGACTGCAAAATTCACCTTTATGCAGATGACACGATTTTATATTGCTCAGCTAATTCTATTCATGCAGCAACAAGAAAATTACAGAGCTCATTTAATGCTCTGCAGGTGGCGTTATATAAGCACAAACTAGTTTTAAATGGCATGAAAACTAAGTTCATGCTGTTTTCCAGATCTCTTAATACTTTTAGATTTTAGTACTGTAAATATTACTACCCTGGCAGGATCCAGTATTGAGAGAGTCACAGAATATAAATACCTTGGCATATGGCTGGACGATAAACTCGGTTTTAAACCACACGTAGATAAACTAGTCAGTAAATGCAGACAGAAGCTGGGTTATTTTTATAGACATAAGTCCTGTTTCCCCATGCACGCCAGAAAAAGATTAGTTGAAGCATCTTTACTATCAGTGCTGGACTATGGTGACGTTATCTATAAATATGCTCCCTCCAGCTCTCTCAAATTACTGGACCAAGTGTATCGCTCTGCACTGAGGTTCATTACTGGAGATGCGTACAGAACTCACCACTGGGAGCTGTATGCGAAAGTTGGGTGGCCCTCTTTAACGGTACGAGGGGAAACACACTGGTTGATTTTTATTTATAAGACACTCTCCGGTCATTTGCCAGAATACATGACTTCAGTGATGAATACAAATAACAGTAATTATCAGACTCGCTCTAGTAATTGGATCAGCTGCCAGGTACCAAGAGTTTTTACTGAACTGGGAAAGTCTACTTTTAGTCACAGCACCAGCTGGAATTCACTACAGGAAACACTAAAACTCAGCTCACTGGTGTCACTCAGTCATTTTAAACTTTTAATATCTAACCACCTTCAGACAGCCTGTACCTGTTTTATTTAACCTTATTTATTCTTAACTTCTATTTCTTGTTTTAGTTCTTCTCTTAGTTCTTTATTACCGTTAACTTATTTTAATTATTATTATTATTATTATTATATTTTTATTTTATTAATCTCTTATCTTCTTCTGATCTTCATCTCTTATCAATTCAACCTCAAGTTGTATTTTTATTATTATTTTTATCTTTTTTTCTCTGTTATTTTTAAATTTACTTTTAATTTAAAATAATTAAATATAGATATTATTTTCTTTGTCATGTCAATCCCTGTTTTTGTAAATGCTCGGCTACATTGAAAATGAGGGTTGCCCTCAATATACTTCCGTTAAAATAAAGGTTGATTGATTGATTGATTGATTGATTGAAGTATGTACCCAAGAGGAAAAACATCTAGCAGGACTGGGTGATGGAGAGAGTCCTGGCTAGTGGTGGAGTATAAAATACAAGTTCATTTTATTTACCTGAGACAGAAAACAAAAAAATTAAGAGGACTTTTGCCTCAACTAAGGCGTTTGAGTAATGTCACCTCTTCAACTCAAGAAAGGCTGTGTAATCAGCTACTATCGTTTTGAGTTGAGCTGCTAAAATATATGATAATGTCTTTTGCAAACTTCAACTGTACATGTTTATTGTAGAAAGGCCAAAAATGTGGTAATGCTACATAATAATAGGCCCCAATAACCAGCATCTTAATCATGTGCCATGTGTTTTAATCAGTTGTCCTGTTAAACAGCCAGGGCCCATCGGCAGGCCCAAAGTTTTATCACACACCACTATAAGCTAAGAATAGCTCAGCCAGTTTGCTGGCTGCAGTTACTGAATAATAAGCCATAGTATATAATGGGCCCGAAATTTAAGAGGTTAAATAATTGAGTAGCTAATTGTAATGAATTATAAAGTGGTTAATGTATACTATTTACCTATTAATAATCATTCATTGTACCACTATAATAAAGTTGTATGTAGATGCAACCTGCACCTGTGTCAATAGTTTGCAACACAGATTTGCTTGACAGTTTATTTTCTCCTTGATGAACCATGGGCGATCCAGCGTGTGGACAGAGGAGAGCATCTGCACTATACTGAACTCCTCCCTGACCATGGAGGTCAACTGCTCATACAGCTGTGGTCCAGAGTGCTGGAGGAACTCCAGATACCCCTGCCTGCAGGTCTACGTCAGCATCAACGCCACAGGCCGCATAGGGCTTCTGTCCTACAACGAGGAGTCACAGGACATCAGCTCTGAGGTCAGACTTTACGAATGGCTTCAGCTTCTTTTAGGAAACGTTACATAAAGGAATATAAATGTTGGTGAAAAATAGAGGAAAACGCAATTTTACACCAGATATAATTGATTAGCCAAGACATGTTTGGTGTCTGAAGGTGGCTTATTTACATTTTTAAAAATAAATTCTATAATAAATTACAAAATACATAGAAATAAATTCACACCACATCAGTATTTCTACATTTGTCCAAACCTTTGACTGGTGCGGTCCACTTCTGTTTTTCTCTATAGTGCTTCTATGTCCCAAAATGTCAGAAGGACCATGCGGCCGTGCAGGCCGTGGTGGTGAACATCTCGGAGAAGCTGAAAGCGCAGCAGCAGGTCAGATGTTATTACGACCCGGCGGAGCAGCAGGGCAGTGTCCTCCTGAGCCGACTGTACGACTCCAGCGCCATCTTCCACTCCCTGTTCTGGCCTTCCTGCATGCTGGCTGGAGGAAGCCTCATTATCTTCATGGTCAAGCTCACGCAGTACCTCTCCATACTGTGTGAACACATCAGCAAAATGCCCAAGTGACTTGCAGGGCCTGGACTAAAGCAAGACCTTTCGCTGAAAGACCCTGAGAATCCCATTACAGTTTATGGCTCTCTGTCTGCCATGCATTAGCTGGATTCTAACAGCATAGCTGGAGAGAACAAGACACTAGAGCAGCTGTTGTGACCACACAAGCTGGTGGACGTCTGGGAAAGTTCATTGGCACAAGTGCTAAATGGGAGCTACTGGAGACAACCTCAGCGTTAACTATGCTCTGCCTATGAGACAATCAGTATCCAGTCACCAGTTATAAGCTATGCATTATAATATCAAACAATTTTTCCGTTGTTAAATAGGCATTTCATGTATTTGTCATCAGTTTTAGAGAATTCATGATTTTGCAGCCTTTTTGTGTTTCAGTGTTCTTGCACTACAAATCCCAGCATGCATTACTCAAATACCTCATACAGCCATTGGGAATCACTCCCCTGCTACGATAATAATATATAAATACTATATAAACACATTTTTCATTATGTAGCTAGTAATGTTAGCCAGTAAAAAATCCATCCAAAAGCATTTGTAGTTTTTTAAAACACCTCCCACCTCCAAAATACATCATTAGAAGGGGGTGTTTCAGTCTTTACACCAGAAAATCTCACTTTCAAGACTGGAGTATGACACAAGTAGGCATGTTTCATTAGGTTTGTATGACTGAATAGCATATGGTTGCTGTAATGCCTACTAACGCACACCAGAACACATGGCAACATGTTCCCTAAGCTAGAATGCCTGATTGCTGCTCAGTGAGTTGTAATCAGCATCAATATATCAATATCTATAGAATTATAGACATTTATACCGCAAACTAGCTAGCCAACATCAGCTAACATAGAAACTAATGTTGTTGGCGTCTCTCCTGATTGGTTAGTATCAGGTGGGCTACTAATCACCGTGCTGCTTTCAACTACAGCTTGTAAACCTACCCCTGACTGGGAAAGAACAAAGAAAACACAAACTCGACTGGAAATTCTGGCTCGGAAAGCTGGGCAGGTGTTAGAAGCATATTATTAAACCATTTAACTTTATATGTTTTATGCTTGTTTTACATTATAAGTTTCGTGCTCTCATATTCACAGACTGAGAAGAACGAAAGAAATCAGAGTAAGGGTTCACACGCACTGAAAAACCTGACGACTGAGCTCAAATCCAACTCTCTTTTTCTAGGCCTTAATCTGATTTAAGAAATCCGAGTATGCTGTTTACACGACCACTTGAACAATCAGACAACTGCCAAAATTCGATTATGATCACATTATTAAGTGCCTATAAACACACTCGCTAATCAAGTCCCACTTTTCTAGTTTTGAATGTCATTCTAACAGTGTTCAACCTTTAGACACAGCAGCTGGCCCCACCTGCAGTCACGCTTCCATCCATGCCATGTTTGAAAACGAAAGACCTGCCTTTATTCGGCTTTATTGTCACATGTTCACCTTCATTAAGGGCATCACCTTCTTTAAGTGCATCCACAGTTGAGGCCCTCTTACTGTCTGTCTTGTTTGTGTGCTCAGTGGGGTTAGATACTATTTATGTTCTGTTAATAAGTTACTGTTGTTTTATGTAGGCTGTTTATTAACTTTTGGGATTTCTCTACCTACCCGCACTGCACTGGTTAACCACCTGCTCCCATGCATGACACTGAAAATTAGCCCCATGTGTTTGGCGCTGCGTGAATGCAGATCTCTACTGGAAGCATCCACCTTGCTATTTGGATGCATGGAGGTCTGAAAAATTGCATAATTTTTAAAGCTCTGACTTCCCACTCCCAGGTTAGGTTGAAAGAAGCACTAGTTCATTGGTATGGACATTTAGTTACCTACTTTGCTATGGCAGCTGCGTAGTGTAGAATGAAATGTGCAATGCAGAATAATTGTCTCGTCCTACATCAGTGTCTGACCTCGCAAATGCGCTTCTGGAAGAACGGTCAAAAATTCCCATAAACACACTCCTAACCCTTGTGGAAAGCCTTCCCAGAAGAGTTGAAGCTGTTGTAGCTGCAAAGGGTGGGCCGACATCATATTAAACCCTATGGATTAAGAAAGGGATGTCACTCAATTCATATGCATGTGAAGGCAGACGAGCGAATACTTTCGGCAATATAGTGTGTTTCCATGTCTCCATGGTTGAATGTTGGTGGTCCACATCATTATTTTATTTGTTTATTTATTATTAAAACTGTGATCTGACTTAAACATTTCTGACCACATCTTTAACTTAAGGGCCGTTTGACAAAGACCCTGCAGAACTCAAATTCTCTTGCCCTATTGCAACTGCAAGCTTTGTAGCAACTAAATATATAGAGCTGTTTACTACAACAGGCTCCCCTGCGATAGGGGTAACTGTTGGAACTTGCCACGTATAACATTTGAACAAACTCCCACAGACCTCATTTCTACTTTTTCTGCAACCCCTCTTTTAAAGAACAAACCACTGCATGATCCTGACACATTTTCCTGTGTTTTCTTGTGTCTGTCATGGCTTGAAACCATTATCTTTTATATTTATAGTTTGCTGTGCCATGTAGAGTCTCCTTGCCAGCACATGGCGGTGGTAGTATCGTATTTTAATAGATGTATGTTATCTGTTCGGGTCCTGCTCCGTGCTGGGACTCCTTGGCCTGCATCTCAGCAGCTGGTAGAGTTTGCCTTGGGCCAGCGTGGTCTGGCTCCCCTCCCCTCCCTCTCTGGCAGTGATTTCAGTGCAGATATGAGCCAGGAACTGGGTGAGCATGACCAGGCCCACCAGCAGGCCTCCTCCGAACAGCATGAGGCTGGGCCACAACAGGCACTGCAGTGCCAGGCGTAGGGTGTATCTCCTCTTCACAATGGCCTCTTCAGAGTGTCTCCCCATGCTGGGGTGGCAACTTATGGCCTCCCCGCTCCTGTTCAACAAGTACTTTCGGATCGTCTGGGCCTCTTCTATCCGCTCGGACTTGTTCTGCTGGCTTTTAGGGGCGTAAAAACACTGTAAGGGAAAACAGATGATACACTCAAAAACATACAACAGGCTCTTGCATGTGTTAAGAAATTAAATTTTATGTTTCTTGTACGTATATGTTCATTAAATTGAACCATTTTTACTATGTACTGAAAGTATTAGCATTGAAAGAACACAATGGTTCCACGTTAAATGTCAGGTCGAGTAAAATGAATTATGAATTAATTGTGTTTTTCCATGTCTTTTGCAATTTTCACCTGCCTTCATAAGACGCATATGAATTGATTCTGTTGCCCTTGAAACAGGATGCATCTTACATCATTCCACCCTCTATCGATTTGCATATTGGGTGTGTCTTTTACCTTGTTTTACATACCATTTCTGTGTTGTCTTTACCCCCTATGCTATCCACTCTTGGGGGTAAGCCTACATTTTATATTTTGGTTAATTGCCTAGCCTTGTTATTCTTAAAAAATGTTTCAATTTGTTGAAATTGTTATTATACATTGTGCTGACATTTCATGATGAAATGATTCAAAACGACTTCTTATATAAGCTTCCATTCAAAGTTAAGAACATTTTGTCCTCTTGAAAAGTCAGCATGTCGGAGATACAAGGTTTTGCCGCAACAGTGACGTTATACTCTATTGCTGAGTGTGGTTCTAAACTGCCTGGGCTCTACAGGGACCACGTTTAAACCAGCTCTAGTGAGTTAAATTGGGCTAACATTGATTCAATTACATGAGTAAATCAGCTCATTGAACGTAATGAGTTGGAAATTTGTTATGTTAAGCCTTTATTAGCCAGATTAAGTTGCTTTGATGTCAAGAAATCATTACATTGCGCGGAAATCCTCTCCATAATTCAGTAAAGTTCAAGTGAAGAATGAGTTTTTGAGTGTGTTAGCATTGGGCACAAGCGGTTATAAGTGGTTCTAGGGTCTGAGTCCTTAAAAACTACTTCTAGGCCAAAAGAATTGGCACCATTTGGGCCCCACAGACTTGTTGGATTGTAAACAACAGACCTGTGATGTAAAATCATCCAGAAGCACTATTTTCCATGTTTTTGAAAAAATGAATGAAAAAAGCCTCAAAACCGTGACACAGAGTGGGAGTAGTATTAACAGCCCGTAGTATTATTAATGGGTAAGGAGTTGACAGCAGTACCTCTGGGCTCAGGTTCACCGATACTTCATCAAAATGTAGAAGTGCTCTTCTCCCAGATGCTGTGATGTTCACAAAGACCTGCAGGCACGGGTTGCTGCTCAAGCATCTCCAGTCATCTGAATCATTCAGAAGCTCAGCCTGGATCACTGAGCAGTCGGTGGCCTCCCCCCAGTCACTGCACAGCAAAAGCAGCATAAGCTAGCAGCCTGGTGACCACAAATAGAGCCTGCCTTACTTTACAAGCTAACTTTGTTTCGCCCAGTCTAATCCGGGATTTTCTGTCTCACTTTTTATGGGGATACTTTACTATGGCTACATATCATCATCAAGGCAGGCTACATTCAGGATTACAGATCATAAACAGCTCTGAAAGCAATTAGAGACAGCCTTCTGACCAGTAATGGCCTTCTGAACAATCAGAGACAACCTTTTGACCATTCAGCAACAGCTTTATGATCAATCAAGACAGCCTGCTGATCAATTAGGGACAGCCTTCTGACCAATCACGGACAGCCTTCTGACCAATCACAGAGAGCCTTCTGACCCATCAGGGACAGCCTTCTGATCAATTAGGGACAACCTTCTGACCAATCAAGGACAGCTTTCTGAGCAATCAGAGACAGAACTTCTGATCAATTAGGGTCAACCTTCTGATTAGTCAGCAACAGCTTTCTGACCAATCAGAGACAGCCTTCTGATCAATCAGCGCCAGCTTTCTGACCAATCAGAGACAGCCTTCTGATCAGTCAGCAACAGCTTTCTGACCAATCAGAGACAGCCTTCTGATCAATCAGCGCCAGCTTTCTGACCAATCAGTGACAGCTTTCTGATCAATCAGAATCTGATCAGGTTGCTTGAAATTTGTATGAAATAACCAGGTGTAAACAGGATCTAATTAGTCAAATTAGTCTAATTAGTCTGCATTTGGAGAAATACAGACTTCATAACACACGCACAAGCTTTGAATGATGTATTTATGGAACAGTACGGGAGAACTTATAAACACCTTATGCCTGTTTCATGATGTTCTTATCTAGGACTCTCCCTTATAAGTTCCATTACATGAAATGATACTTATGTCAGTGCAATAAAAGCTTATGTCATCTTGCTGTTACTGGCCTAAGCTACTCATAAATACTGTGTTGCCTTATAAATATGTAAATCAATTCTTATGCATGTGTTATGATATTCCTATGAAGCCTTCAGATAAAGTGCCACTGAAAGTCCTTTGCCCTACTACTGATTTCCCTACAAATTCTAAGACAACAACAGAACACCAGCACTGGCTTGCTGGGCAAAGAGTTCTTTCTCATACCTGTTCAAACATGGCTTCACAATAACGATTCCCACCACGAAGTACATGAGGATAGAGAAGGCCACCATGGTGAATCCCAGCAACAAGGCCCTCTCCTCCCCGACACTGGAGACAGGAGCTTGGGCCTTAGCCTTCTCTCCAGCTCTGCACCTTCTCCACTGAGACCCCTGCGCCGCAGCAGGGTACTGCAGCAGCTCCCTGAGGAACACAGCTCACATAGAAGTGCTGGAGGGACCAACATCATCTACACATAGATCAAGACAGTAGTAACCCTAAAGGTGTACAAATGGGTAAATTTAGCTTTAGTTTTTCTTCTTTTCTACTGTGATTACCTCAAAATATTTTGTAATGTAGGCAGGCTGGAGTCACCTGCTCAGGTTGCTGATAGAATTTAGCACCACGATCCACAAGGTCTGCACTCACAATCGATACAGGATAGTGCAGTGCAGCCAAAATCTGGTTTGGCCAAAAATATGCTTTATATTTCTTGTTCAATACTTTTTATGCTGCATAGTTTTTTTGTATGTCTTTGATTTAATGATAATCTTGTCTTGTACCTGTTCTGTAACCGGTACTGGTTAGACATTAGAAACATCAGGTTTTATTTTGTGCTTTGGGTGATGATGGGCTGGTTGGGTCGGGTTCAGACTTAAAATTTGTTCAGATTTAGAACTTGACGATGTGGTTCAGGTCGAGCTTAGAATCAAAACCGGATGATGTGGTTTGAATCGGGTTTAGACTCAGAACTTGATAATGTGGTTGAGGTCGGGTTCAGACTCAAAGTTGACGTTGTTTGCATTGGGTTCAGGCTGAAAATATAATGATGTGGTCTCAAATCAAGTTGAGATTCAAAACTCTGTGATGTGTTTTCAATTGGGTTCAGACTCAAAACTTTGTGATGTGACTTGAATCGGGTTCAGACTCAAAACTTTGTAATGTGATTTGAATTGAGTGCAGACTCAAAACTTTGTTATGTGGTTTAAATTGAGTGTAGACTCAAAACTTGATAATGTGGTTTGAATTGGGTTCAGACTCAAAACTTGATGTGGTTTGAACTGAGTTCAGACTCAAATTTGGATGATATTGTTTGAATTGAGTTCAGTCTCAAAACATGATGATGTGGTTTGATTCGGGTTCAGACTCAAAACATGATGATGTGGTTTGATTCGAGTTCAGACTCAAAACTGGATGATGTGGATAGATTCGGGTTCAGACTCAAAACTGGATGATGTGGTTCGATTCATGTTCAGACTTAAAACTGGATGATGTGGTTTGATTCTGGTTCAGATTCAAAACGTAGGTTTCAGACACAAAACTTAATAATATGGTTCAAATTGAGTTCAGACTCAAAACTTGATGATTTGCTTTGAGTCGGGTTCAGAGTAAAAATCTTATAATGTAGTTTGGATCAAGTTCAGTCTCAAAACTTGGTGATGTGGTTCAGGGCTTAAACTCAGAACAAGATGATGTTCTTTGTGTTGGGTTCAGACTAAAAACTTGATGATGTGGGTCGGATCAGGTTCAGACTCAGAACTTGATGATGTGGTTTGAATTGGGCTCAAACTCAAGACTTCATATTGCAGTTCAGGTCAGCTTAGCATTGGCCAAATAATTTTTGGGCTGCACTCAAGGTTCCTCATTAAAGCTCTAGTGTACAACCAGCAATATATACAAATATGCAAATATGACAAGCTAGGTCTTCTGAAACCTTTCATTTCTTTCTTAGTGGCTTTTACTCAGTAACTTTAATGTTCATAATCCATTTATGGCAACATACTAACACACTTTCAAATTGTCAGAAAAATTGCAGCACTGACTTAAGCTGAAAGTTTGTTCTACCTTAAAAAAAGTTCAAAATCAAAAATGAAACCTTTCAAAACAAAACTACACGTCTACAAAGGCAATATGAAATGCTAAGAATGAAATAGAAATCGTACCTCATTGAGGACAGTTAAGTCAGACAAAACCTGTATGTAATAAAACTGAAGTTCATCACATTTCAGGTCAACACCATCCTACATCTGACGATAACAACAACTTCTGCTCTCAAATTAAATCCATATCCTTAAAGTGAATTACAATAAAGGGAATTATTGATATCCCTCCACAAGAGCGAAGCCAGACAGAATAATGAGGGTGCGACTCCACCCTTACCGTGTTCGCCGCCGCCGAACATTGTGCAGGCTGATGTGAACGGGGACGCTAAAGGATCCTCGAGGGGACGGGCTCAGAAGCATTCCTGCCTGACCCCAGTCGGCCCTGGATGGGCTACAGCACCAAATTAAGCGGAGTAGCGCAGCATCCAGCTTTCTCTAAGACACACAGTTCTGTATGGTGCCATGGAGGGCACTTTGGGGAGCGGCCTGTTTTTGCCTGGGTTGGGTTCTACCGGCAGGGGTTTCTATAGGAACAGCAACAGCCAAGCAAGGCAATAATTATATCCAAAGGGACCATTATTGCAACTGGCAGTATATTCATATTTGGAGAGCACCCACTGGGTAGGAACTGTGTAGATCTATGTTGATTCTGAGCAACAGGTCTACATAAACATTTGCCAGGTGCACCTTATATGCATCACTGTTGTCGGGAGGAAACCTTGTATCTCCAAATCGGTGACTTTACAGGAGAAGGAAAAAACCTACTTTACTTTCAATGTAAGTCAATGGAACCAGACGTTTTTCCAAACCATTTTAGGCCATTTCTTTTGGTCCGTTCTTAATGAAATTTACACACAATGTAAAGAGCAACAGGCATTTTCAAATTATATCAAAAACTGAAAAATGAGATGTGAGGTTTTCTTCCGACAACAGTGATATGCTCAATAGCCATCACCTACCATACACAGTACTGTGTTAGACAACTGTACAAGTTTTCCATTTTTTATGAGACATTTCTGTTTGAAACTCCTTTCTTCAAGAGTTTCTAAAAGCAGAGCTCAAAAGTCTGTTGAAAGACATGGATAAAATGTGACCCCTAACAACCTGGTAAACCACCAAAACTGCCACCATCAGGTAAACAGTGAAGCTTTAGTTTTGACATACAAAAAAATCAACTTCCCTTCTTGCTTCAGGCATTTCTGTCCATCCTTCTACAAATCAATCAAAGAAGCTGCTGCTGCATCTCAGAACAGTTTACTGTCCATCCCAATGGACTGAGTCCAGACCTCAACATCACTGAGAGTTTTTGAATTACTTGGATTGTGAGAAGCAGAAAGTGCAGCCAACTTTGGAACTAAGACCCAACTTTGGAAACCTGGAAAACTGAAAGAGAACCTCTTGAAAAGAATGGACGCTAATAAAGACGAAAAGTGGACACGGTACAAACGAGTACCTTCTACTTAATGGCTGTTTTGACTGCAGATTAAGTAATGAAGGGTGGTCTCTGACATTTGCACTTCGTAGATTTACTACTGATTGGAGCCCATCTGTTGCTGCACAATTGATCTGCCCCCCTTAACAATGTGCACCATAGTACCACTGCTGAGACATTATTTGGGTGGTGGTCCATTCTTACCATACCAATGATGCTGACATGGTAGAGTGAATCAAGCACACTGAGTTTTACTGGCCACTTTACTAGCCACCCCAACCTTGTTGGCACACCTTAGATACTCCCTGCATTCAGTGTTTGCATAAATACAACCTATATAGTAAATATAGTATTGGAACAAAACCTCGTATCTCCAAAACGGTAACTTTACAGGAGAAGGGAAAAACATACTTTACTTATAATGTAAGTCAATGGAACCAGAATTGTTTACAAGCCATTTTGGGCCGCTTGTTTTGATGCATTCATCATACAATTTACACAGAATGTGAAGAGTAACAGGCACTTTCAAAATAAGTAAAATAACAAAAACGACAAAATTGGCGATATGAAGTTTTGCTCCGACAGCAGCAAATTGTACCCACTATAATAGCTAGTCAGTGTAGGTACAAGTTAGATGTTCTTCAAAAAACTGGCAACCCACTGTAACGTAATGCGGTATGCTGAAAATTTCATTGCCGCCAGTGCACCACAGGTTGAAAAATATGCAAATACCAGATTATCGCTACAAAATCAATGCTCTGAGGGTAAAGAACACGGCGAAACACCATCCACAGCGTCCACAGAAGTCATGCTACCTCTGAGAAACCACCCGTAGGCCACCCTGTAGAATAGCCTAATTTAACCCCCCCCTAAACTTGACCACAATTCAACGCCTTACCCTAAAAGGTGCGTCCTCCTGCGCCTCCTTTCCATGTTTTCCCACTCTAACTTCTTATTAGCGCCATAAAACTAGAGGATGGCAAAGTTGATGGACTTCAATGAGGTGACAAAACTCCCTCACTCTCACTTTATCAGTGCAACAGGGCTTGAATAATTCAAGAGCTTTTTAATTCTAAGTAACATGCATTATTCATGAAGTGTTGATGTTAAAAAAGTGGAAGTGTTCAAAGACAGCGCTGTAGGCCTACACCTGCTTAGCTTTGATATCTCCCAAGGCTAAATGGGTCCAGCACGGTACAAATAGCTGTTGACAGGCCTGCTTTTCAAACCGTTCGGTGCGGGGCTTTTAGCGCAAGGTCAAACAAAACTGTTTATACCAGTTTGTATCATAATTTTTCCCCCTAAACACTATTAGAGGTTTAGAACATGGGTCATTATCAGTACACTGTGCCTTTGCGACCTCACAACTTTCCAAAAAATGACTTGATTTTTAATGGCTTTGAATACGAATATCATAGAAAAACAATCATAGAAGCCATTAAACGTTTCAGCTGGTTCCTGATGATGGCCAAATAGTCAGTATTGGTAATTTGTGTTTTCCTGATGGGTTGATATCGCAGCGTAAAGGACTTTAACAGGTGTTCTGGGGCTGATTCTAAATGCATTTGATGGTTTGCTAACAACTTAAAACAACTTTAGATCCCATTAGGAAGCCATCAAATGCATTTAGAATCAGTGAGAGCGTTTACATGCACTCAATAATCCAATTATAATCAGATTCCTGCAGTTATCTGAATATTCATCTGCCTATTCTGATTGCTTAGATCGCAGTGAGGTCTGATTAAGAAGTCTGATGAAGAGGCTGGATTTTAGCTCAGTAATCAGATTTCTCAGTGCTGTGAACTCTTACTCTGATTTCTTTCGTATTTCTCAGTCTGAAAATAAGTGACACTTTTAGAGCGACATTGAAACCCAAGCACATGCTTGATTCGGCGAAACGGAGGATTGAAATATTCTTCATGTTCTAGATGATGGAGGTTCATATTTTCAGGTAAAGTGGGACGATGTTTTCAAAAAGCCACGGCATGAAGTTTGAGTTTTACGTTACGTTTACGTCACGTCTTCTTCTGTGAGTTTATTGGCTGGTTGTAAAGCAGAAATCTGATTACTGTCTGACTCCTGTAGCTCTGGAATTTCTCCATTATCAGATTATGAAGTGCGTGTAAACACACTCAGTCTTTGCTCACCTGTTAAACTTGTTTCCATGGGTTTTTCCAGCAGGTTTGCTTCAAATATACATGTTCATTTCCTAAAGTTATTTGGATTAACTTGATATTTTGCCCGGACAGGGTGGAAATCTTCAGCTTGAACTGAATATTGAGCGAAATTAACGTATATACTTGCTGAACGTGCAGCAGGTGTCTACAGATGAGGGCTGTGATGTCGCTGATGTCACTTTCTTAAAGGGGCAGTTATCTCAAGATGACATGCTGGACAGTATTTCTTGGGCTTGTTTCAATAGCTTGGAATTTTTCAATAGCTTGAAAGTGGCTAAATGTAGAATCAAAATGCCTGAATTATTAACAAGTGTCTTAAAAGCTTTAACAAAACATTGACCATTTTTAAAAAGTGTGTCATTTAACCAACTTAACCATTCAGCCCCAGACACATGTCAAAATTAGCATCTCCACACCAAACTAAACGGTATAAAATATCATTTTAATTGTAAAGGTTTACATTCCTATTTTGCTACTATCGGCACAAAATGTTGGATCTCTAAAATGGTCACTTTACAGGAGAAGGAAAAAACCTACTTCACTTTTAATGTAAGTCAATGGAACCAGAATTTCTTCCAAGTCATTCTGGGGCATTTCTTTTGGTCCATTCATCAGGAAATTTACACAGGATGTAAAGAGTAACAGGCCTTTTCAAATTATGCCAAAAACTCAAAAAGGACAAAATTGGAGATTTTGGGTTTTTTCCAACAGCAGCGATTTATACGTAATAATGTGTTCATTCAGAGCAAAACTAATTGTTTCACAAAGTTTGTTTGGGCTTTAAACGACTACGCTGGGGACACTAGACGCACATTTTAATGACACTGACCCACATAGTTACATTTCATGTATCTCATGCATCTGAGCTTTGAAACTTTAATAACTCGCAGACATTTTTTTTGCTGGGATTATAAGGAATGAATGTCAATTGAAAATAAAAGTTGTGTATTAGATAAAATATCAAATTGCTATGCTAGGAGTCTTTCCATACAGTTTCCCTCAGAAACGTACGAGTGTGTAACTAGGCGATTCCATGACTGGGGCAGCATTTACATGAATGCATGCAAAATAATGATAAACAACATTGTAATCAGAGGTAAAGTCCTTCCCAATGACCCATCTGCATGTTTCAGATAAACAGCTACCTTAAATATTATCAAAGCTTAGGCCTATTAAAACCTAGAGCACAGTATTTTGCCCACCCAAACCCACTATAACTACAGTTTACCTTAAAACATAATCATAATAATAATGATACTTCAAAAATCATGATATTCCTGCATTAATGTGCGCATACTGTGTCCTTTTTCATGAGTCATCACATTATAAGTTATGAATGTACCTTTTATTGGCGTTCCTCTGTGTTCACTCAACCCTGTTACACAGTCACCATCTGGACTATCCGGAATATTCCACAGATCACCTGTCCAACAGGGTCGTTTCCGAAGCTCCCAGAAAGATCATTGTTTGTCTTTATTTTCAGTTATACTGTGATATTGATTGATTGGCAATGCACTTACAAAATTATGGCTTATTATGTAATAATTGAGGTTGAATATCATTATCATGAGCTATATGGTCATGTTCATGGGATGCTAAGTCATTATTATGACATATTAAGTGATAATTATGGGGTGCTAAGTCATTATTATGGGATAGCAAGTCGTAATTATGAAATATTAAGTCGTGAAATATGTGAAATATTAAGTTATGAAATATGTCGTAATTATGAAATATTAAGTCATAACAATGGAAAACCTTCTCATCATAATGACTTGCTACCTGTATATACCTACATATTTTTTTCCAGGGGCGGAAAAGGAGTTTCATAGCGGTTAGCTATGATGGAAATGGGTTGTTTTTATTGATTGGTTTATTTTGAATGGTTTCCTTAGATTCAGTGTAGAAAAATAATGTAAAACACCTTCTAATTTTTCATTTAACTGTATGTAAGAGCTGAAACTGAATTTCCCAGTGCAGCTAAGTTGAAACCTGTTTTTGACGGCAGTGTTGCCAACTTAGCGACTTTTCAGACCCTCCAGTTTTTTTTTTTTTAAGCGACTTTTTCTGGTGTTATTGGAGACTTTTGGAGACTCTGAGGACTCTTCAGTTACTGTCCCCAGCGAGCAGAGGGTCCCACAGCGGGTCCCACAGCACTCACAGCGCTCGGCCTCACAGTCAGAGGAGACCCACGCCGCTCCACGGCCACACTGCAAATGAACTGCGCATGCCCACAGCCGCCGCTGACCCCGCCCCCTATTTACAGAGCGGGATGTAAATATACAAACATTTTTAAAAATATAAACAAATAAATAATTAATAATAATAATAATAATAATAATAATAATAATAAACCCTAAAAAAATAAATAAAACAAAAAGGTACCTCTGCCAAAGTGTCTCTTTTAACGTCACTTTGCGGGTCCCAAGCCCGGATAAAGGACGGTTGAACGTAGTGCAGCAGCTCCACCACACAGAACAGTCTTTTGATTAAATTTGATGTTTGATATTTTGATAAATTTATTTATATATATATATATATATATATATATATATATATATATATATATATATATATATATATATATATATATATGTTTTTTTTTCTTGCCCATGCTATGTAAAGCAACCTTGGGTTTGTGAAGGGCGCTATATAAATGTCATTTATTATTATTACATGCTAACATGTAATTTACGTAAAAATGATTTATGTAATGTGGGTCTAGACAAAGCATTAAAGTCATGAGGCTATTTGGAGAATCAAAGGCAAAATAAATAAATAAATCAATCAACAGAAGAAGTTCCTTTATTCCGAGCTCATTTGTAGTTCTAACATATTCAGGGTGTTTCATACTCACTTTTTTTTCTCTCATCCACGATGTCATTCCTTTAATCTACAGCTTCAAACACACGCAAATGGACCGTTATGCAAATGAGACGATGACGTCACCCAGCGACTTGTAGCGGCTTTTAGGACGGCCGGCAGCCGCTTTCCTGACCGGGGAGTTGGCGACGCCGAGTGCGGGCCTGGAGTTCCACCTCCTCCCTGTCAGCGCAGTGAATAATTCATGGAGCGGCGAGCCGGACAGGCTAATGTTTCAGAGCCGGGGAACCTTCGAGGGAAGAAGTCGTGACAGGAATATCTGAGTGAGTTTTGTGGCTTCTTTTCGAACTTGAACTCGTGTAAACGTTTCATTCAAGTGGAGGGAACGTGTAGAGAGCTTTGTTTAGCGCTTTTTGTACCGAGATAAAGTCGAGCGTGTGTGGAGTAGAAGATGGAGCTGCGACAGCGCCCTCTGCTGGCAGCGCCGTGCCCCAGCGGCTAATGGGCAACACCATGTCTCTAATTTGGGCGCATTTCTCCACAGAAAGGAGCAGATATGGAGCGCAGGACGTGAGGAGAGCTGGAAAACACTCGTCCAGCAGGTCGTACGGATGGATTATCGGCGCAGAAGGGAGCTGTCGTTTCTCACTATCGGCCTGCTGTTTTTCTTGAGTGGGGTCGAGTATGGTAAGCGCTTTGGTGTTTTGGCTGGGGCTTCAGTAGCTTCAGTAAGGCCTCTGTTCCCTCAGTGAGGCCCAACTACTGATACAGAACAGAGGAAGTAGTGGCTGATGTTTAATACCATTTACAGAAAAGCCACAACACGCTGACCGCCTCCTTGTTTCTACGCTCATTGTCCACTTTATCAGCTCCACTTACTGTAGAGCTGCACTTTGTAGTTCTACAGTTACAGACTGTAGTCCATCTGTTCCTCTGATACTTTGTTAGGCCTGTTCTTCATAGTCAGGACCCCCACAGAGCAGGTATTATTTGGGTCATTCTCAGCACTGCAGTGACACTGACGTGGTGGTGGTTTGCTGCGCTGGTGCGAGTGGATCAGACACAGCCGTGCTGCTGGGGCTTGTCCACTCACTGTCCGCTCTATTAGACACTCCAACCTCGTCGGTCCACCTTGTAGATGTAAAGTCAGAGATGACAGCTCATCTGCTGCACAGTTTGTGTTGGTCGTCCTCTGGTCCTTCACTCTGTTGGCTGGACTATTCCCAGTCCAGCAGCGACACTGAGGTGTTTAAAAACTCCAGCAGCACTGCTGCGTCTGATCCACTCAGACCAGCGCAACACACACTACCACCACGTCAGTGTTACTGCAGTGCTGAGAATGATCCACCGCCCAAATAGTACCTGCTCTGTGAGGGTCCATGGGGGTCCTGACCACTGAAGAACAGGGTAACAGAGTATCAGAGAAACAGATGGACTACAGTCTGTAACTGTAGAACTACAAGGTGCAGCTCTACGGTCAGCGGGGCTGATAAAGTGGACGCAGAGTGTAGAAACATGGATTATTCATGTTATGGCTGGTTGGTGTATAAACCTTCGTTCACCTTCACACTTGTTCTGTTTCTCTCTCTCAGTTCAGATCAATTCAGGAGGCTTTATTAAAGGGGAACTCCACCTGTTTTTTAGTTCTGCATCCCTGAGATGTAAACTGTCCAAAACCCACACGTGTTTATGCAGTGGGTGCCAGAAGTCAATGACCGCTGGTGGAAATGTGTCGATTTCGCGGCCTTTTTTCATTTAACTTACACACTTTTCTCATCACAGACGACTTTAGTGTAACTGACATTAATGGAAAGATTTTAGCCTTTATTTAAATTTGGAGTACATAGAGGGTCACCCTCATTTTCAATGGCAGGTGGGCCATTCTTCACTTGGAGCGGGGAAACCGTGTCACAAAGGTTGCAGGGCTTACAAAGATGCTTAAAATATTGGGCACGGCTCCAAAAGTGGGTATGTACATTTACACCGTACAACGCTCATAAACCAGTTTTTAACATTTGAGAAACCGTTTTTAATATAAAACCTCAGGATTTCAATAAAACAGATTCATGTTTAGTTTTGACATCATTAACGTTATACTGCATTTCATAAATGTGTTTTATTTAGGGCGACACGGTGGCGCTGTCGCCTCACAGCAAGTAGGGCCTGGGTTCGATTCCCCGGCCGGGTGATCAGGGTCCTTTCTTTGTGGAGTTTGCATCTTCTCCCCATGTCTGTGTGGGTCCCCCCCTCAGTCCAAAGACATGCGGTCAGGCCAATTGGACGTGGTAAATTGCCCCTAGGTGTGAATGTGTCTGTCTACCCTGCGATGGACTGGTGACCTGTCCAGGGTGTATCCTGCCTTCTGCCCGATGACCGCTGGGATAGGCTCCAGCACCCACTGCGACCCAGAAGAATAAGCGGTTTAGATGATGTGTGTATTAAATTTTGGTCACTGCTGTGATCAGGACTCTTACATTATAACACAGCATTCTCTGCTCTATTAAACTGCTTCTTTGGCTCGAGGCTCATCAGAGAGGAAGTATCTCACGGCCTGAGAATGTGAGTCACACTCCGCTCACTATACTTCATTAAGTTATTAATAATGTTGTTCATCAGGCATCTCATAACTTCTATGGGTCACTGGTGTTTTGTGCATTCAAGGCTGGTAATCAAAATCTTGTCTAAATAACGACAGTGACATCATTTTCATTCCTGATTTTGGATAGTTGCACAAGGCCAGCTGATCGCCAGCGAGTGTGTTTCTCATTGTACAGCCAGACACGACCGGCTCTTTCACAGAGTAAGCAGTGATGAGTGTTGAGGGGTCGACAGTCAGAATTAACAGACAGACTGAATTTAAGGGTTTAAGAGTAAGAGAGTCAATATATACAGTATCTCACTAAAGTGAGTGCGCCCCTCACACTTCTGCAAATATTTGATTCTATCTTTTCGTGGGACGACACTACAGAAATGAAACTTGGATATAGCTTAAAGTGGTCAGTGTGCAGCTTGTATAGCAGTGCAGATTTACTGTCCTCTGAAAAGAACAACACACAGACATTAATGTCTAAATAGCTGGCAACACAAGTGAGGACACCTCACAGCGAACGTGTCCAAATTGTGCTCAGAGTGTCAATATTTTGTGTGAACCACCATTTATCTAGCACTGCTTTAACTCTCTTGGGCATGGAAATTCACCAGAGCTGCACAGGTTGCTACTGGAATCCTCGTCCATGATGACATCACGGAGCTGGTGGATGTCAGACACCTTGCGCTCCTCCTCCTTCCGCTTGATGATGCCCCACAGGTGCTCAGTTGGGTTTAGGTCTGGAGCTGTACTTGGCCAGTCCACCATCTTTACCTTCTGCAAGGCAGTTGTCATCTTGGAGGTGTGTTTGGGCTCGTTATCATGTTGGAAAACTGCCATGCGGCACAGGTTCCGAAGGGAGGGGATCACGCTCTGCTTCAGGATGTCACATGTTGGAATTCCTGTTTCCCTCAATGAACCGCAGCTCCCCAGTGCCTGCAGCACTCATGCAGCTCCAGACCATGCCATGATTTTGTAACTTCGATTTTAGTCTCGTGGTAGAGAGTTGAGGGGGGTCGCTGTGCCAGTAAAATATCTTCGAGACTGGATGCTGCATGTCGGCTCCAAAGTGCAACATAGCGCAAAAGCCCTGGTTCTCAAGGACTGAGAACTGGCATGCAGACTGCAGGCCACTTAGCAGCGCAGTCTCTTCTGGATAGTGGTTAACAAAAAGGCAAAGAGAGAGATTTAAGACGATTTGAGAGGAATGGACTTACTCGCCTTTCCAAACTGCGAAGTTGGTTTCCTGGAACGTTAAATCTGCAATGAGAAACGTCAAACAGTATAAAGTAGTGAAGATGAAGTCGCTTCTCTTTCCAATTGTCCCAGTCCACCTTAAATGGTGCTGCATTTACATTCTGCCACCTCATTTAAGGTCGAACGGGAAAATTTGAACAAGAAAATGGATCATGAGAAGTGACTTTAGCCTCGAAAACAGTCGAAATGAGAGACATTTTACAATAAATGTATCTGTTTTTGAGGAAAGGTTTCCTGGCGGAGATGGGGGAAAGCAGCTATAACTAAAGCTTAAAGCAGAGCAAAGTATACTAGGACACTAACATACACTGAGACATACTGGACATTAAATGTTGCGGCTCCCAAGGTGGTTTGATTTTTGTTGAAAGGACAATGGCTCTTCTTAACATTTGGGGTTGTGACTCCTGATCTAACCTGGCTTTTAATGCAGAGCCGGTCGGATTTCTCGCTCATCCCGTAGTGTTTTTGTTATGTGCCGCCAGAGACTGTCCGGGCGCTGCACTTCCAGGTTCCGCCCTTTGCATTACGTCAACATAATTTTTGATATTTGTGAATCATCCACGTCCACATCGCGACGCATCTAAGAATCGACCCCCCCCTCCCATATTTATAAATCACATCAGCATAATCAAGAGTAGATTATAATGTTGCTTCCACAATCCTTTTCCTAATTTGCATCGGAAAACACATTTGTGTGGTTGCAGGAACCCACGTTTTTGTCTCCGTTTGCCTGCAGGGTTATTGATACGCCACCTGAAAGTACATTTTTCGTCTAGCCATATGCTGGAGTACTTGCATTCAGTGACTCTTTCAGTGTTGAAGCCCTTCAGGCTGCTTTACACAGTGCTGAAATCAATGTTAGAAGCTCTGTAAAACAACATGAATTTTTAAAACTAGTTGTTAACGGCAGTTTGTAAGAGATTAAATGTGCACTGCAATTTTTAAATTGCTACTGAAATAGAGTCGGCTGAACAGTACAGAATAGCATCATCAGCATAGAGATGCACTTTGCAGTCCACAATGGATGTGGCAACATCATTAATATAGATATTTAATTATATAAAAGTGGTCCAAGGATTGAGCCCTGAGGTACACCTTTAGTTACTCATAGCAGATCTGATTCAGTTTTCCCCAGGGTAACCCTGCTGTCTGTCAGACAGATCATTCTGAGCCCAATCTAATAGCATTGTGGGCAAATCCAATATTTTATTGACTTTTTAAAAGTTGTGAATGATCAACTGTTTTAAAAGCTTGGGGAAGATCAATAAAAATGGATGCACAGTGTTTCTTTCTGTCTATGGCCGTTAGAATGGCATTTAAAACAAGTGTGGTATGTTTTTCTCTGAAACCATTGGTAGGTATACAAAATGTTTACATGGAGAAATCACTCGTTGATAGTTCACTAAAGACTGAAATTTTGGCTCGGCGTGATAATTTTGGGATCTGTTTATAATGATAAGATCCGACGCCTCACCTCCTTTGTGGAGCGGACATACGTGTGCAGTCTTTAAGACTCTGGGGTGGTCAGTCCATCGTTCAGCTTCTTTGTTTGATGTGTCCGTCTTCTTTTCTCAGCGAGGTTCTTCTTGATCAGCTACACGTCCTTTCAGACCCACAGCGCTGAGTGGTCTTCTCACAGTGGAAGGATGGACAGAAACACCTGTGGATGTTTTCAGATCTGAAGCAGCTTGATTTTCTCCTCTCTCTCAGAGATGGAAGCTTTAGGTGCTGTTCATCTGATGGGGACATGGTCTTCCAGGTGGTTGCTAGGAATCCCATTATATCTGTAGGTTTAAAGCATTTTTTGAAGTCCAGGTTTGGAAACCTATCGTTCATTGACTTGCTCCTTCCTTATGCAAGTGGGTTATCTTATATTTAATCTCCTAAGAAATAACTTTTAAAAAATAAATCATTTGTTGTAAAGGCTGTTTTGACTGGAAACAAATGAAGGGTGCACATTACAGTTTATGGGACAATACAGCTTTGTTTATGTTTACTATGCCTCCTTTAATGACAGAGTGTGCGCTCGAGCTGGTATGGACCCTTCAAATTTACATAAAAGCCTCTGATGAGTAGTTCAGATCCACCACAGAGTTGTCTTAACATGCTTTAATCGAAGGGATGAAACTAAAAAAAAACCTTTTTTTCAAAAACTTTCTGTTGTTTATTTTTCTGGACGTAACAAAGTCTCAGAAAGACTTTTGGACCCCATTGTATGTAATGATGATAATGGTGAGATGGGGGTAAAATCTGGAAAAATACATTTTCTTTGTGGATTTTGGGGACAATATTTCTCTGCATGTATATTAAAAATACATAGTAGGTTAAAACCAGTCGTCTCAGGCATCAGGCAGCATATTCAGACGTCTGGTTCTTAACACCACCACTGAGAAACTCCGAGGAATTTCCCTTTAGCCAAATAACCAAATTCAACAACTTTGGATTTAGAGTTTAAGAGCTGCCAAATCATCATTGAAAAGATGTGAAATAATTATTACATTGCTATTATTCTCTCTCTCTCTCTCTCTCTCTCTCTCTCTCTCTCTCTCTCTCTCTCTCTCTCTCTCTCTCTCTCTCTCTCTCTCTCTCTCTCTCTCTCTCTCTCTCTCTCTCTCTCTCTCTCTCTCTCTCTCTCTCTCTCTCTCTCTGTCTGTAAGCCGTTATCCTGCCCACCATATGGAAGTATCTGCAGATCCTGGACGCTCCTGCCTATTTCCTCGGTTTGGGTCTGTCAGCTTTCAGCTTCACCGGGCTGCTCTCGGGGCCGCTGTTTGGACGCTGGTCCGATAAGACACGGACTACAAAGACCATCATCCTCTTCTCCAATGTCTTTGAGATTGTAGGTGAGGACTGACAGGCAGGTAATATTAGTGTGTCCAAAACCGTGTGAGAAACATTTGAACTAAAGAGCATGTAGACCACTCCTTTTAAGGTAAAGGGGAATTCCACCGATTTTTCAAAATCCAAAGACTTTTAATCTCTTTAGCAGCTCGATCCCATAAAGGCTTTACATGAAATAGTTGTGACTAAATTCCCTGATGAGGCCTAAAGCCCATGTCTCACCAGATGCCACACAGCATGCGTGTTAATCCGGAACCACACTGTGATGCTTGTTATTTCACACTGGCAAGAGCGGTTACTGTTTGTGTTGCATTTTCATGTAATATAAACGTCTGTATTGTTTGTTTATGACTTATATAAACTTTATGTAGATTACATGAATAAAATCAATCACAATAATCACAATCAATCACAATAAAATCTTGACTAGCTGCTGGCTTACTTACCAGGTGATGCAGCTGCATGTGAAGTGGAGGACTGTATGTTCACAACATTAACCTACTGAAGGGATTTTCATCAACCTGTCAAAGAGTTCAAACAGGATTTGTTGATTTGTTTACTAGCTTTGATTGTACATTATAGCATAAACGTTGCATTTCTTTGCTGTTTCTGCTTAGAAAGTGCTGGCATGCTGCGTCAGAAATAGACCCAAAGCGTATTTTTGCTCTTCACGCCTGCATTACTGTGTTAGTATAGGAGCGCATTGTACGTGGCATTGCATGGCATGGCATTGCATGACGCGTCACGCGGCGCAGTTACTGCGTCTGGTGCGAAATGGGCTTAAGATATCGAACTCATTTTAATCCTATTCACAGCAGAGCTACATACAGGGTGTTGTGAGGCAAAATAGCCCCCAAAGAAAGCATAATTGTCTGCATATATCACTGTTTAATTACTTTCAGAATTGCATATAAAATGTAATATATCTGTACATTTGTATGTGTACAAGTTCCTGTCACCACCTCTGTAAAGAAGTCCAAGTCAGTGCTTTTCTCTACAGTGAACCATTTCACATCAAACCACTTCAAGGGCTGAATTACGCAGAAATGTAGAAAAAATCGGTGAAATTCGCCTTTCAGTGTTTAATAGTGTAGCACACATCAGATCAGCACTCACACACTGTGGCTTGTGTTGCAGGCAACTTCATGTATTTCATGGGCTACTCGAAATGGCTTCTACTGTCCAGCCGACTTGTTGCAGGTGAGGATGTTTTAATTACAGTTTTAAACTGGATTTTAAGTATATTTAAGCAGGATGCAATTACATTTGACCAAATGTGGTGGACTCTGAAACGACTGTCCTGTTCAAAAGTTCTTATGGTGTAGTGTCCCATGATCACCCCCTCAGGTATTGGAGCCGGCGCCGGTTCCTCCATCTTCGGTTTCCTCACCCGGACCACCCTCCCTGACGAACGAGCTCAAATCTTCGCTGCTGTGATGGCATGTCGCCAGGCTGGACTTTTGATTGGTAGGTCCCTGTTGATTCAGTCAAAGCAGGGTGAGCCCTGTGGTTCTACTTTTCTTTTATACTGTTTCTTTATACACTCTTTATACATGCACCATGTGGCCAAAGTTATGTGGACACCTCTCCTAAATGTTGAGTTTTGGTATTTTAGCCAAACTCATTACTGACAGGTGTATAAAATTAAACAAACAGCCATGCAGTCTCCGTAGACAAACACTGGCAGTAGAATGAGTTGTATTGAAGAGGTCAGTGGTTTTAAATGTGTCACTGTCATAGGATGCCACCTTTGCCACAAGAGAAATTTCTGTCCTGCTAGATCTGCCCCAGACAACCGTAAGTGCTATTATGGTGAAATGGAAGCATCCAGGAGCAGCAACAGCACAATGACAAAGTGGTAGACCACGCAATTTCACAGTTTGGGGCCCTTTCCTGTTCCAGCATATCTGTGTCCCTGTGCACGAAGCAAGGTCCATACCGACATGGTTTGATGAATTTGGTTTAGAGTGGCCTCCAGTGGCCTGCAGAGAACCCTGACCTCCTTTGGAATGAATTGGAACGTGAGCCAGACGTTTTTGTCTCACATCAGTGCCTGACCACATTAACGCTCTTTTGACTGAAAAGGCACATATTACCACAGACACACTCCAAAATCTTGTAGAAAGCTTAACCAGAATAGAGGAGGCTGTTGTAGCTGCAAAGGAGGGGCCAACTCCATATCAATGACCGTGGTTTTGGAATGGGATGTCCAAAAAGCTCATATTGGTGTGATGGTCACGTGTCCACATACTTTTGGCCATATTGTTTTTTTTTGTACTTGTTGGCCACTTTAGTAGAAACCCCATACTTTGTAGGTCCTAATATATTTTAATATGCTGCAACATAATCTATGTATAGTTAAATGGCTTTACAGTAATTTACAGTACTTTACTGATATCGTGTCTTGTCTTATCCAGGTCCTGCTTTCAACATTTTCCTGCGGTTGTGTGATTTCAGTCTGGGGCCGTTTATCGTGAATAAGTACACCTCCCCTGGGGTGAGCCTACACCTTGCCTACATTTAAAAAATTCCTACAACACAACTTTGTGAACACTACAAACTCAGCAAGAACAAAGATTTGTTGATGGTCTTAATTTCAAAAGTTATTATTAAGATAATTATTGTTTATTTAGAAGCAATAAGTAATTTATAAATAGCAACATTACAATGTATTATATACACACACACACACACACACACACACACACACACACACACACACACACACACATTAGCTAAGCTGCTTATCCCCCGGGGGGTTGCGGGGGGTGCTGGAGCCTATTCCAGCGGTCATTGGGTGGAAGGCAGGACACCCTGGACAGGTTGCCAGTCCATCACAGGGCAGACAGACAGACATAAACAGTCACACGCTCACATTCACACCCAGGGACATTACCTACAAATCTAATTCAGCCGTGGAGCCGCAACAGGGCAGTAAAAGAGCCGCCTGATCTCATCTACAGGCTTGTCTTAAACTTTGTGATTGGGCTAAATTTTCCTGCTTGTAACATGTTAAGTCAACATTGTTGGTAATGTTTTCTATAAAAAAATCCCTTGTGATAAATACTGTATGCTGCACCAGACATGCAGGTAAACCTTGTCTGGCTCTCACGCTCCTCTGTGTTTGGTCCAGTTGTTTATGTGTGGGATGTGGCTGCTGCTCCAGTGTGTGGTGGTCCTGCTGTACCATGACATCCCCCCGCTGGACACCCTGCCTGAGCACATGGCTCTACAGCAGGTCAGAGATCAAGAGGAGGACCCTCTGATTGACCCAGAGGATGGTGGGGCTGACACTCGCAACTTGGTCCACTCAGAGCAGATCGAGACCCGACTATCAGGTGACACAGAGACCACCCGACCCCCCTCGCCTGAGCCGGACGACCCCTTTGAAAACTTCAGCGCCAGCCGAGGTGAGTGGCTTTCAACACAAAAAATGTATTTATTTATTTTATAAAGTTGGGGGTTAGGTGTCTTGCTCAAGGACACCTCAGTCACGTACTGTTGGCCCAGGTGATCAAACCAGCCACCTTCCGGTCACAAGGCTGGTTCCCTAACCTCCAGCCCACGACTGCCCCACGTTTAGTCCCACAGACAGCAGAGCTGTCTGACCATGGTGTGGGCATGGCTAATGAGCAGATTGATTGACAGCTGTCTGTCCAACACTCCTAGCTCCACCCCTCATACAGAACTAAAATCATTATCCAGCTTTTATGTGATGCTAACAGGACAGGAAAAAGACGCGGACAAACAGATGTGCAGACAGATGAACAAACAACCAGATGGCTGAAGCAACGTGTGAACGAAGGAACAGATGAACGAACGATGCTGGTGTTGGATAAACGAGTGAATGGGTGACAGGCAGCTACAGACAGGAGGTCTGGTTTGCTAGTTTTCGGGTATGCTGGGTTAGCTAAGTTTCTCAGACTGTGAAACTGTTTTGTGTGGGCGGGGCCAGAGACGCAGCTTTGTGATTGGTCAGTGGAATGTTTACAGAAGCTTTTTTAATACGTACCAAAAGTCAGAGACCTTCATCTATTGAATTTTCCTTCAAAACAGCTGTCAAGTAGTTGTTTTGCATTTTTCAGCATCCAGAAAAACCGAAAACAAATATTCAACAAAAAATTGCACACAAGCCTCAACAGCTCATCCTTTTCAGGAGACTCCCTTTCAGTTCCTCAAAGACTCTGCAGACACACCTCCAAAGTTCAGTATTAAAAGCTGGTTGATCATTTTCTGAAGTAATCAAACTCATTCAGTGGTCTCTGGGGTGGTCAGTCCACCGTTCAGCTTCTTTGTTTGACGTGTCCGTCTCCTTTTCTCAGTGAGGTTCTTCTTGACAGCTGCACGTCCTTTCAGACCCACAGCGCTGAGTGGTCTTCTCACAGTGGAAGGATGGACAGAAACACGTGTTTTCATGATCTGAAGCAGCTTGATGTTTTCCTCTCTCTCAGAGATGGAAGCTTTAAGTGCTGTTCATCTGATGGGGACATGGTCTTGATGATGTTTATCTGATGGGGGCAGTTTTGGTGTCTACCAGGTCTTCCAGGTGGTTGTTAGGAGCCCCATTTTCTCTGTTTGGACTCCTGTTTTGGAAACTCCAGTTTTTCTCAGACTTCCTTTGACTCCTTTCCTATGCAAGTGGATTATCTTACAGCTAATCTCCTAAAAATGAATAACTTGTACTTAACCCCTTACACGGCCCAAAGTTTTATTAAACACTTCTATAAACTAAGAATAGCTCCGCCAGTTTGCATTGAAGTACCTGTAGTTACTGAATAATAAGCCTTAGTATGTAATAAGCCTGGGATTTTACTGACAGGAAATCAAACACATGAAGGATAGTAACACAGTACTGTACATTAAATTGAAATGTTTTGCATTATTCAAACAAACTTCCGTTCCTTCGAATGGCTGTGAATGTATGTGTGCTTGCTCTTCATTGATTCTCTATGTTGTGTGGAGGGAGATGATCTGACACCGCTGAAGGTCTTTATTGACCCCCCTGCGCTCAGTCTCTGACTGCAGTGTGCGTTTGTGTGCGTGTGATATATAGTGATATATTTTTTATCGATCAGCGCCCAGTGCCTCCCATCCCTCTCTCTGTCTCTCTTCCCCTCCGTCTGTATTTCTACCTTTTTTTTTTTCCCCCCAGAGTTCCTGAGGGAGGAGGTGGTGGTTCTCCTCACCGCTCAGTTCATCACTCTCTTCAATCAGACGGCACTTGAGGTGAGAGCAGTCAGAAAGCACTTTGCAACATTTAACCCAGCGCTAACCCGGCCCACCCACCTTCACCCGTCAATCACCCAGTGCCGCAGCACCCAGCTACAGCCCAAATGCCATATATTACACTCACACAGGTGAAGAAGCCATAATCAGCACTAATCCGCTAATGCTTTACCACCAGCGGAGGGTCTTCGCTCACAGCGCCGCTACCCAATTAACCCATTTTCCCACAGGCCTTTTATTCACGTCTGAGGTGGGTAAATTCGTCCTGACGTTTGGGTGCAGACTTTTTTTGCTGCTGGCGGATCCAGATTTGAACCTCTACCTTTAAAATGAAGTTAAATAGACTTACATACAGGGTTTCTGAGACCGTATGTCGTACTGCCAGGTTGGGAATCAACACTCAGCTCTCAGCACTGATATCATGAAGACAATTGAAATGGCCTTCTATTTAAATCAGTGTACTCTATATATAATCCAATTCATTTACAGCATTTGGCTGACGCTCTTATCCAGAGCGACTTACAATTTGATCATTTTTACATAGGTAGGCCAAGGCGGTGTTAGGAGTCTTGCCCAAGGACTCTTATTGGTATAGTGTAGGGTGTTTGCCCAGGTGGGGATTGAAACCCAGTCTACAGTGTAGAATCCAGAGGTGTTAACCACTACACTAACCAACCACATTTATTTGGCTGTTTTAGTATTGCTTAATTGTCAGAGCCCTGCTGTCAAAATGGCATACTACTGTACTACGTACTGCACAGAACTAATGTGTACCATATACCAGGGATGCCCATACCTTTTCCAGTGGACAGGTCATGCTGATCTTTGAATCTTTGAAACAAACGGCTGAAAAACCACACCAATCATACAGATGATTTGCACTGAATGGGGTCAGTTGGTTTATGTAGTCTGGGCCACTTTTTTCTTCCCCAGTTTGCTTTTAGCTGGGAATCTGTCATCATAGTTTATGTGGATAGTTTGGAAATGCCTCCCAACGTTCCCCTTCTTTGGAAGTGCCATGACAATTCAAGTAGATGCATGTGGAGCAGAAAAAGCACAAAGGTGGTGCTACACAAACTGTACAAAAATCTAACTTTCTAGATTGCTAGAGAGGCAAAATCACAGCAGTGCTTTAGACAGCTACAGCGTAGCCATGGCAACAAGCAGTAAATTAAAGAGACAGTGGCCACATTTCACATCAATCACGTTGATCTGCCCACCGCCAGAAGCATGAATATGCCAGAAGACGTGCCTGCTGAGTTTCCAAACACACTTGTTTTCTTGTTTTCCTCTGTTTGTGCGTCATTACATTCATAGCTGGGAATATGAGCTGCGTTAATGAGTTACTTTAGTCCAAAGCTAGACTTCAGATTTTTAGACTTCAGAAATCAGATTCTCAGATTTTAGCGCTGGAGCTCCGAGTCTAATGCAGCCAAGTCATGGAAACATATGAGCACCAGTAAGTGCCTAAATCTGCACACTTTTACCTTCAACTGTGTCGAATTGTTAAGTAATCGCAACTATAGGACTGGAATATTATCTATGAAAGTATGAACCAAAATCAGACTTTAAGGAGGCTACTTCTGCTGTTTTTACCTATGCAGTGCACTTTTGTCTATTTGTTTTTAAAGCAGATAGCTGTTACTTTAATCCACGTCTGAGAAAGCTGCTCTGGTATTACTGTTGACCAGTAGCTTCGCCAGCTTTTCTTAACCATAGCTGTTCTCTCTGCAGACGATGGTGACCCCTCTGACGCAGAGGTACTTTGGCTTCGGCGAGCTGGGGAACAGTGTGATGTACAGTCTGTGCGGAGTGGAGGTGATTGTGGGCTTCTTCCTGGTGCGCTGGCTGAGCCGTGTGCTGGAGGACCGAGCCGTGCTGGCTGTGGGCCTCCTGATCTGCTGCGGAGCCTGCGTCTGGTGCATCATCTTCCTCGCCAGCCCCCAGGGTGAGTGCATGTGAAGGGATGGCATTGTTTCTGATCATGTTTTTGAAAGGCAGATTTTAAACACAATGTACAACTGTGTTATTTGCATTTAGGCTTGGTGAAAAGCGTAAGGTGTACCAAACTGTTGTATTTTTTTTCTTTTTTTTTAAATGTTGTAAATACCCCCCGCCCTACATATTGCATCACATCCACATAAATTAACACATAACTCAAACATGGCACTTTTTCTGCACAGTTTTTTTTTATTTTTTAATTCAAAATATTGGAAAAAATATGTGCATTAAATGTGCAAAAGTGTGTTCTCAGTAGAGCAAGTGTATTAATTAGACTCGGGGTGCCCAAACTTTTAAGTCAGTGGCATACATTCTCATTTTTAAGAACCACGAGATGTCTAAACTCTATGCTCCACCAGAGGGGAGTGAAGAGCCTGCGACTTACACTTTAGTCCGAATTTCTTATTTATTCCTATTAAGGAAGCATAGAAAGACTAGAATGAGAAGCTCTGTGCCGCGAGGTCGGAGAGCACAATATGCAGCTGAAGTATACATGAACCATTTCAGAAAAGTGCTGCTAAACATCAAGCGCAGGTTCAGGCCAGTGGTCACCAACCCTCCTCCTGGAGATCTACCTTCCTGTAGGTCCTTCACCTCCAACCCAAGTCTAATACACTTTATTTAGCTAATCAGAGACTTAGGAAGGCAATAATTGGATGGATCAGGTGGGGTCGATTACAGGTGGAGCTGAAGTCTGCAGGAAGGTAGATCTTTAGGAGTAGGCTTGGTGACCACTGGCCTAAATTCTAAAGCTCTTATTTAGTTAATTTGTGGTGTTTGGTATCAGCTAAATAAATCTTATAAACTTGATTTTCCCCCTAAAAGTGGTGAAATAAGGGTGCCTAGCCTAGAACTTTAGCTGAGGTGAACATAGATGCTAAACATCTACAGATGGCTGCCTTTTTGGCAAACAGGCATGTTTCTCTGATAGGTATCACCACATGGGCTTGAGAATATTTTAACAAATCATGATCAATTAACACTGTTTGTTGCTGCATGCACAAATGCAAATTGAGGCTGCACTATACACAGTGGAAGTCATAAGTCAACAGCATCCAGAAATGCTGCGAACTTCTCTGGGTAGAATTCGTCTGAAATGGACTGATGTGCTGTGCAAACAAGTTCTGTGGTCTTATAATCTTTCTGATTGTTTATGGAAATAACGAAATTTTTTTCCAGGCCGGAGAAGTAAAGGACCACCCAAATTGTTACCAGTGTCAGATCAAAGTCAGTGTCTGTCTTGGTATGGGTAACTTTTACATCTGTGAAGGCAACATCAACACTGAGCACATTTTGAGCATCCTGTGTTGCCTTTTAGACAACGTCTTTTTCAGGGATGTCTATGCTCATTTCAGCATTCAGCATGAATGTACCAGCCCACATTCCGCATACATTACAACAGCATGTCTGCATAATCAGAGAGTGCGGGAGCTAGACTGGCCTGTCTGCAGTCCACATCTGTCTCTCACTGAAATCATGGGCTAAACACAACAATGAAGGCCATGTACGGTTGCACAGCTGAATGACGAAAAAATTCGCTTAGTCTTCAGTCGCCTAACGATTATTAAGTTTTGTTTAAAGGAAAGGTGATGTAATACAGGGGTAAATGTGCTCCTATACCAACTTTTGTGGCGTGTGTTGCATAAAGTTTGAAATGAGCACATATTTACAAAAAGAAGTTCAAAAGATAAAATATCTAACATTGCGTTTTTGTGTTTTCACTTTAATAATGCAGGTCAAACAAACTGAACTAATCACTGCTTCCTGTTTTTATTAGTGTTTTGTGTACTATCCCAACTTATTTGGACTTGAGTCCGTATAATTCATGATTTATTATAGTACAGCAGTAGTAATATGCTGAGCAGCGTACCTGCCTGTGGTGGGCGGTAACCTGTAGCATCCTATGATTTTCTTTTTGATTTTTTTTTGGAAGGGAGGATAGCATTCTAACATTTTTTCAGTAATGCCTTACATATTCAAACACCACGTTTGACTGAAGTGCATATGCCTAGTCTCTAATCCATTTCTATTTTATGTTTTTATGAGCTGACATACCCAACCCAGATCCAGTATCACTGTACTTATATCATCATTACAATACATAGTTGCCAAAAAGAAAATAATTATATTGATACAAGCATTTTAGGGAGTTTTCAGGTAAAGGGCAGGTGCTTGGACCCCCTGCATACGCCTGGTGAGCGTGGTGGGGTGGAGTGTGTGAAAGTGAGAGAGTGAAAGCGAGGCTTTGGGCAGCTGTCCAGAAAGACTGGCACGCACACCTGCGCGCGGACAGACGCAATATGCCAGCCCTGTTTGGCGGCAGAGGCCAACGCGCCTCCATCTCTGTGAAATGAGTTCCTGTCAGATGTGCTGCTGCGGATTCGTGCTTACACGTAGATACGCAGATAAGGATGCTGCGAAAGAGAAATGCAGCGGCCACAGTGGTGATCAAACGTCTGGACACAAGCTTGATGGAATATATGTCTGGTCACAGTTTATTTTGTTAGTCCTCAAGGTTTATGTACAGATGCTGTAATTGTGAATTCACTGACCAATTAACTCGGATGATTATCTTGACGGTGTTACTTTCAGCTTCAGGTTGTATTTAGTGTACGCACCTGGGAAAAAATGGACCTAAAACATAATGGTTTTGGCCTGATTTAAACACTATAGAGACTATTTGGTGTTGTGTTAAATACAAACTAGCTGGGCTATGTTTTTCAGCTGTCTGAAGCCGTCAATGCTGAGTAGAAAAATATGGACTCTTCTTTCTGTAAAGGGTTGTCTGCAAATTTATACACAAAACTTCAACATTGAAAGAACTCCAAAAAGAAGAACTATCCGATATTAAGTTACTTCATCTGTTTGTTTGATGATTTGTTGACCATGTATTTGAATGTGTATTTATTTAACTGTTATGTAAAGGAGAATTCTCTGATTATACAAGGTTTCTGCAAAATTCAGTTGTTCAGTAACAATGTAAACAAAGTCATGCAGAGTGTAATGTTTCAACAGGATTCAGACACAGTTAAAGAACAAAAGGGAGGCTTTACTAGTGAAATCCGAGTCCAAGTTTGTAGACGAAAAACAGGCAGGGTTCAAATCCAGAAGGCATAACAGATGTAAACAAATAAGCATACCACTCTTGCGATGATCCAGAAGGGAGTAGGCTGAAGGCGTAGTCAAAAACAAGCAAAATGTCAAACGGTAATCAGACATCCAGGGCAAACAACTCAGAGGGCAGAGTAAAAGGCAGAATCAGAGAAACGAAAAGTACAGGTCATTCACAGAAATACACAACAGATAAAAGGGCCAGTCATTCACCGTGTTGGAAACAATACCTCGCAACTTTCTATGGCTAAAGCCCGGGCTTATAAGCTAAACTAGGAAGATCCCATGATCAAATACACAGGTGAGACATAAGAGTACTAGGTGCGAGAGAAGACATCAGGAGTCAGCTGATCTCCCAGAGGATTCTGGGAGGTCGAGTCCGAATCCTTGCTAGGACTCGGACTCAGAGTGGCTTTATGCTGTGTTCTAGAGAAACAACAAGTTTTTTACAGTGGTGGTGATGGGAACCAGAAAAAAATGTGCGTTTCCGAAAGATTATTACACAAGATGGTTGTGAATAGGCTGCTTGACGCTTAAATCATTGTCAATCGGATTTCTGCAGTTATCTGATTATTCAAATTGTCATGTAAACAGGACACCCTGATTTCTTAGATCAGAAATCAGAATAAGGTCTAGAAATCTGATTAAGAAATCTCATAAAGAGGCTGGATTGTAGCTCAGTAATCGGATTTCTCAGTGCATGTGAACCCTGATTGACTCTTACTCTGATTTCTCAGTGCATGTGAACCCTGATTGACTCTTACTCTGATTTCTCAGTGCATGTGAACCCTGATTGACTCTTACTCTGATTTCTTTCAGATTTCTTAGTGCATGTGAACCCTGATTGACTCTTACTCTGATTTCTTTCAGATTTCTCAGTGCATGTGAACCCTGATTGACTCTTACTCTGATTTCTTTCGGATTTCTCAGTGCATGTGAACCCTGATTGACTCTTACTCTGATTTCTTTCGGATTTCTCAGTGCATGTGAACCCTGACTGACTCTTACTCTGATTTCTCAGTGCATGTGAACCCTGATTGACTCTTACTCTGATTTCTTTCGGATTTCTCAGTGCATGTGAACCCTGACTGACTCTTACTCAGATTTCTCAGTGCATGTGAACCCTGATTGACTCTTACTCTGATTTCTTTCGGATTTCTCAGTGCATGTGAACCCTGATTGACTCTTACTCTGATTTCTTTCGGATTTCTCAGTGCATGTTAACCCTGATTGACTCTTACTCTGATTTCTTTCGGATTTCTCAGTCTGCACGTGAGAAAACACAGACCACAGTACTGGAAATAAGTGAGCAGCGTCGCCACGAAATGGCAGCATTGTTTAGCATTAGTTTTGAGAAGGTTTTGGCCCAAATGCATATTTTCAAAGTTATTCATGGTGCAGAGGTACATGCAGAGCTCTGTGTGGCAAAACAGTCCCCAAAAACACATTTTCAAAGATTTATTACTATATTATTGTTGGAGACATGGGGACTCATATGTTTCTCTACAATGAATCGTTTCACATTAAAACACTCTGAATAACTTTGCTTACATATCAATGACTGAATTATGCAGAAATTTCCTAAAACTAGAACCCGCTTTAATGTTTGAGCCAATCAGACATGTTGTTGGCTCTAATTAGCTCTATTTGGTAGAAAGCCAGCCTTTGTGATTGAAGTAATTCCATATGTGTTATTACATAGTTCTGATGTCTTGACTGTTATTCTGAAATGTGGAAAACAGTAGAAATCAAGACCTCGTCTATGAGCAGGTGTTCCTGGTTCTGTAAACACGTCCACAGATGAAATTACCGTTTACGTTGCTGTATTGTGTTTGTGGACACTGTGTAATTTCAGGGTTGCCGGTTGATATTTGAGTTGATTAAAAGCTGGTTTGGTGTTGTGCTGCAGGGCAGATGTGTCTGATTTGCATATGCATATGTGGTGATCAGGTGGCTTTGCGGTGGAGCTGACCGAGTTCATTATCGGAGTGTTTCTGCAGCTGCTGGGGCTTCCCTTCGTCGCCGTGTCTCAGGTGTCCCTCTTCTCCAAAGTGACCGCTGAGAAAACCCAAGGTAAGTGTGTAAGAGAAAATGAATTGAATGGAATTGAATTGAGAAAGAATAACATAACAGCGTTGTGTGTTTTTACACGACACTGATTTCCACTTTTGCCTTATTATGTGTGTGTGTGTGCAGGTTTTAGTCAAGGCGTGCGGCGCTCAGTGGGAGGCTTGGCCACTATCCTGGGCCCCCTGTGGGCAGGTGGTCTGACGGGGAACCTGTACGTGATGTTGGGAATGATGCTGTTGCTCCTTATTCTGATTATGGTCAGTGACTCCACTCCAGATTAGGAATTATTATTATTATTATTATTATTATTATTATTATCATACTGATGCATGTTGCTTTGCAGAAGTCAGAGACCACCCATCATTTATTTCAGTCATTAATAACAAGTTATTCATTTATATTTCTGTGGAGATTAAATATTAGATGTAATCCACTTGCATAAGGGAGCAGTGAAAAGACGAGTTTCCAAAACTGGTCTACCAAAAAAATGTCAGTGTCTTTGCAACTTGATGTGTAATAATCTTTATTTGTATCACACTTTTCATACATAAATGCATCTCAAAATGCTTCACAGAGAATTAAAAGACAAAAGAGACTAAAAGATATACATGAAATAAGATCATATGAACCTAAAACTTCATCGCTGTTGTCGGAAGAATACTGCAAATCTCCAAAATGGTAACTTTACAGGAGAAGGAAAAAACCTACTTTACTTTTAATGTAAGTCAATGGAACCAGACGTTTTTCCAAGTAATTTCTGGCCCTTTCTCTTAGTCCATTCACCATGAAAGTTACACACAGTGTAAAGGTCAAGAGGTATTTTCACATTATGTCAAAAACTGAAAAATGTCAAAAATGGAGATACAAGGTTTTGCTCCAACAACAGCAATATGTAAATGAGCTGTGTTCTGATTTACTGTAAATTCTGAAAGCAGTCCATGCAGGTTCATAAACTGCTTCAGGCTGAACAGATGAATATATGTAAACTGGTTAGTTTTTGTGACATCACAAAACCAAAGAATTTGTGTGTGTGTGTTTTTTCAGCTTAGTTTCCGTATATGGACTATAGACTGAGAACTGAATGGAATCTCGAAGTAAAAATTTCCATATGTGTCCTTTAATATGACAGCCCACCTCCCCCTCATTAATCATTAATACATCAGTAGTACCACTGCTGACCAGATATTATTTTGGACCATGTCAGTGTCACTGCTGTGTTGAGAGTGGTCCACCATCCAAAAATATTCAGCCAAAACCTGCTCTGTGGTCAGAAACTGACTGCTGACAAAGGGCTAGAGGATGGCTATCACAAACTGTGCATCAACAGATGGGCTACAATCTCTACCTGTGCACCAGGGTGAGACGTTTCCGATAAAGTGGCCAGAGAACGCACAGCACCCCACATATTTACTAATAGATAAATTGGATATAACACTGGATGTTTTATTGATTGTCAGATCATGATGGTGCTCTCCTACGAGAAGCTGGTGGAGCCTCCTGTGGTCCAGCATGCGGACAGCTCGGACAGCGGAGGGTAAAGGACGGCGGCACATGCTCACATACTGCACGGCGCAGGTGAGGTGGAGAACGGCCTGCTGGATCTGTGTGGATTGTGAGCTGCACTGTTCACTGATCATTTTCCCATTAAAGCTGTAGAGCATCAGAAATCAGTGTGTCTGGACCAGTGGTCTCCAACCCTGGTTTTGGAGAACCATCTTCCTGCCGTGTTTAGTTCCAACCTGTATCCAATAAGCTGCCTGCCCTTTACTTAACTCTAATTCTCCTGATCCAGCCAATCTGGGACTTGGAAAGAGGTTGATTAGCTGGAGAAGGTGTGGCAAGTTGTAATTGGAGCTAGGCTCTGCAGGAATGTAGCCCTCCAGGACCAGGACCAGGGTTGGAGACCACTGCCCTGGACACTACATTAGTAGGTGCGCACCACAAATCACTTGTGGGTCAGTGCTAATGTCCGATGTTCTTCATGTGCATGTCTGGTGATGTCGATCCATAAACGTTTATTAAAGACAGAAAAATTCCACCTGGATTAGCTTTACAGAGAAATATATCAAATACATATATAATTGTATTGATATGGTTACAAATGCAATAAAATGCACACAATTCAAGGCAGGATATCAGCGTTCCTACAAATTCACTCTTTCAGGATGCAAATAATAAATTTTTTAAAATTACCGGTAAATTTATGGTAAATTACTGGCTACTAGTTGCATTACTTCCACAGTAATTTACTGCACCATATTAACAGTACAGTATTAGCTGAATACTGTAGCTCCTTACTCATCTGAACCACAAGACTATACTACTATACTATACTATACTATACTATACTATACTATACCCACAATAATAAGCTGTAATTAAAATACAGTAACATCCTGTATTCATACATACTGACTGTAGAGCTAATACAGCTCAGTATATCTTTTTTAAGAAATGTAAAGTAAAAGATGAACTAAAATAAACATCTAAATCAATGAACATGTTTATATGCCATGTTTTGCACTGTATATGTAGAGTATAAGTATGGATTAACTTGTTTTATAATTTGCACGAGCATGACCAAAAATGGTTACGCTAAAAATCCTTAGCTCCCTGCAATGCTAACTGCTTTTAGCAAGTTTTTAGCAGGAATGCATCAAAATCTATAGCTTTTTGGAAAGTTTCATACAGTAAATTAGTACTGTTAATAAGCAGTTTAGCTTTGGATTCATTTCTAATCTGTTTAGCCCAGTTAAGGAAACAGAAAGGCGATGGCAGCTAGCTAAAGCTAGCAGAGCAGATAAGAAGCCCAGCGCTAGAAAACAGCTAGTACAGAATGCAGTTAAACCACAGAGAAAGCAGAAAATTGCTCATGAACAACAAGCTCAGGTTCATTTTACAGTCTGCTTGTATAGATTTCATAGAATAAAGCTCTCAACATCATTTAATGAATTTGTGGCGCTTACTGACTTTTCACAAGCTGGTTAGGAACTGACTAGCCTAGCGAGGTTAGCTGAGGTGAAAACATGTTTTTCTCAGTTTTCCTGAAAGGCTTTAGATTGTCTGCCTTTCGTGGAGTAAATTTCAAGCCGTATGATCTCCTATTTGTGCTCAAATAGTCAGTGGTGTGGACGTTTTACTGTTTAGGGCGAAAGGATATGCAGTTTGCAGCAAATGTTCAGCGGTACAGCAATTCAGTTGGTAGTAAAAGGCTGGACCCCCTTTTTACCTTCAGAACTGCCTCAATTCTTCATGACATACTTTAAACAAGGTGTTGGAAACGTTCCTCAGAGATTCTGGTTGGTTATTTGAGTTGCTGTTGTCTTTCTATCATCTGGAACCAGTCTGCCCATTCTCCTCTGACCTCTCACATCAACAAGGCATTTTCATCCACACAACTGACCGCTCACTGGATATTTCCTCTTTTTTGGACCATTCTCTGTAAACCCTAGAGATGGTTGTGTGTGAAAATCCCAGCAGATCAGCAGTTTCTGAAATACTCAGACCAGCCCGTCTGGCACCAACAACCACGCCACGTTCAAAGCCCCTTAAATCCCCTTTCTTCCCCGTTCTGATGCTCGGTCTGCACTTCAGCAAGTTGTCTTGACCACCTCTACATGCCTAAATGCAGTGAGCTCCAGCCGTGTGATTGGCTGATTTGCTATTTGTGTTAACAAGCAACTGAACATGTACCTAATACTAGTTTTATTAGTTTGAACTTTTAGCTATTTGCTTTATTGGCTTTGTTAGCTTTGTCAGTTTTCATTTGAATTAATACATTGTATGTCTGAAAGTATCGAGACACCACTTCTACTTAGTGAATTAAAGCACTTGAAGGTGCACCTATTGCTGGTACAGGTGTTTGGATTTGGAGCACCCACAGCTTTAGGTCACCATGCTCAGTGCCAAGTGTTGGCTGGAAGGGTATAAAGTATTGGGCTGTGGAACAGCAGAACCACTTTCTCAGGAATGATAGAGCTCCAATATCTTTGCCATGCGTTGATGATCCAGAATTGGCCACCCAAAATCGGTGCCTGACCTCACTAATGCTCTTGTGGCCGAATACAGTCAAATCCTCACAGCAACATCTAGTGTAAAGCCTTAGCCGAAGAGTAGAGGCTGCTGTTACTTCAGCAAAGGAGGAATAAATTCTTGATTTCAGAAGAAACGGTAGATGGACGTTGCCTTAGCCTTGAATTGAACTAATGATGACTGCACTGAAGACTCATTGTGTGGAGGCCCAGCAGCTTCTACTGTAATGCTACATGGTTAGCACCCAGCTCTCTCCACAATGTCCAGCGCCAAATTAATATATCCATGATTTTGTATTTCCATTCAGGTCGGGAGCACTCGGTGGTCCGTCTGGCCGCGTGTGGAGTGTGTGTGGCGCGTGGTGGAGCAGATGCTGAAACGGTGGGGTGTTACGAGCTCATGCCAGAGGTAGCAGACCTCGAACAGCGAGAGGGACGGACACACACACCAACCCACACACATCGCTGGCAGCGCCTCATCCCTCGTAATCATTTTCTGCTGGACTCACCTCATTGTGCTGCACCAATACTGGTCATATTGAATATGTTTTTACTGACGACATGACACACATGAACTGTGTTTAAAGCCTCTCTCATGTTAGTGTTGTTTTAATGTCTACTTCATTGATTGTCCACATGGGGGTGCTGTTTCTCCACACTGAAGGCCCTCCGTTGTAATCACACTATTAAACCTCCAAGCCCTGTGTGCTGTGTTTGTGAAGGGGGAAAATAGTGATAGAGAAACGAAAAAGGAAATTAGGTTCTCTAAAACATAAACAGAACTATGCAGTCATTTTCATCTCATCAACTGTGATGTCAGCCATTATTTACTTTTAATAACGAGATGGAGTCTTTGGCCTTGAGAAGCACGTTTATGCACAGATTAAGCGCCGAGGGAGCTGAATGTCAATGGCGCTATTATGCGGCCTATCGTCGCCTGCTCTTACATCTGAAACATCGATTCCAGTATTTACGCCCATCTGTCAGCACTAGCCGTGTTGACGCCACAGTGAATCGCGGCTGTCTTCGTGGGGCAGAAAGCCAAGCGAATTAGCATTTAACCCCTCACACCTTAATCCAGATTATCTCTCAATCCCTCACTCGGGATTATAATCCCAATCTCGAGCGCGTGTTCACATCTGCAGACCACACGCGCCCTGCCAGACAGCTGCGCACATTAATCCCCTCGGTTTTTAAAAGGCCTTAGTGACATTATTTATCACTACACCTTCATAATTCTGCCAGACGTATTACTGTGATGTTGAGTGACGGCGCACTAACGTTATCCCCTCTACTCCTGATTGCGCATTAGAGCGAACATATTTACGATCCCTCCTGGCGGGGCTGCTCAGAGGGTGTGGGAAAGGCCCAACAGGGAGTCCTCCATAGAAAAGAGGCTTGTTTTTTTGTATTAGTGCAGCTTTGAGTAATTGAGGGGAAAACAAAAACGGCCTCTTTTTCTAAATTAATGGAGGCAGGCCGCAGCACGTGCGAGAATAATGGCTCGCCGTCGGGTTGGCTTTTGAGTCCGGCCGATTTGAGAGAGAGATGCAGCTTTTACTCACCTCAGCTGTGAAATGTCATTTAGAATCAGCAGGTCGCGGCCACGGGCAGTATCGCGAAGCGTAACGCTGCTCAAATCCTATTTGACAAATGTGTGTCAGACGTCATAAGCGGCTTGGGATTAAACGTGTCAGGCAAGTATATTGAACATCAAATAAAAAAATAATAAAACAACCGTGCGAGGCAACCGGAGGGGGGAATTGGGCCGATTTGAGGGCAGAGTGATGGGCACGGATGTGGCCTGGAGATAAGCTTGGCACGTCTTGGTTCAGGACATGGTCAGCGTGCTGTTGCATGTGGCGTGGTTCAAGATAAATGTCACAGGAAACCAGATTTTCCTTGCTATTTTTTAAATAAAAGAGTGTTGGTTTATATTTTCCATATAGGGAAAGCAGTAGGCTGTTTTGTATTCACCGTGGTTGTGATGTCACAACCATGAACACATTTACATACCTACATGAAGAAGCTGGCGAACTGGACCATGTGATGTCACAACCATGAACACATCTACATGCATACCTACATGAAGAAGCTGGCGAACTGGACCATGTGATGTCACAACCATGAACACATCTACATGCATACCTACATGAAGAAGCTGGCGAACTGGACCATGTGATGTCACAACCATGAACACATCTACATGCATACCTACATGAAGAAGCTGGTGAACTGGGTGCCAGCTCCTCTTTTTGGATTTCCTTTCCTTTTTTGTCCGTTTTTGCGGAGATACAAGAGTTTCATGCTTTTTTTTTTCAACTGTTTAATGTCTCAAAACGAGCCATTCGCTCCTCGGTCCATACAGTCTACACATGGAAAACAAGCTATGAAAACAGGCCTTTTCAAATTCACCATGGTTATGATGTCACAACCATGAACACGTTTACCCTTTCGTCCATAGGAGCTCAGCCCGGTCACATCAGTGTTGGTCAGTCAAACTTTCTGACCGAGTTGCTGGGACATCAGAGGTAATGTTAGATTAGCTTTAGTTGGTGTCATCGCTACGGCAGCAACGTCTCTCGAAAACGTTATTATTACAGATGCATCTTCTTCATCAGTCCCTTTTCGGGTGAACTTTTCCGGCTGGGTCGGATGTGATGTCACAACCACGCGCTGAGTCTATAGCTGTTTAGCCTGGTCACATCAGTGTTGGTCAGTCACCTTGTCTGACCAAAGTGCTGGGTTGTCAGAAAGAATGGTACTTAGATTTGCTTTGATTAGCGTCATTGCTATGGTGGCAAAGTTTCTGGAAAATATTCATCACAGCAGGTGCAGTTTTTTATCAGAGAACTTCCTCATGAGTGGTTTCATTTCTCATTCTTGTGGAGAAACTGGTGAAACAGTTTCCAGCTTCCCGTTCTCAATTTGCTTTCTTTAATTTTCTCTCTGTTTTGGGCTGCTGCTTAGATACAAGAGTTTCACAATGCAAGTGTTTTTTTTTTAAATGGAAGAGTTTGACTGTTGAAGTCACAAGATGAGCCATTCACTCCTCACTCCATACATTCCAAATATGGAAGGTATGCTGCAAAAAAAAGGCAGCTTTGAATTCATCATGGTTGTGATGTCACAACCCTAAGTAGTTGCATGTGAATTGTTAAGGAGCATGCTTGTGATGTCACAACTACTAACACATCTGAATATGACCACACATTGAGTCTGTAGCAGTTTAGTCTGGTCATGTTGTTGGTCAATCAGCTTTTCTTGCCATGTTAGACTACATTTACAGCATTTGGCAGGCGCTCTTATCCAGAACGACTTACAATTTGTTGATTTTACACAGGTAGGCATAGTGTTAGGAATCTTGCCCAAGGACAAGCGCCCTACACTATACCCATAAGAGTCCTTGGGCAAGATTCCTAACATCGTAGAAACATGGCAGCGCAACATAGCGGCCTAAGTAGATATGAAGGGCTCATTCTAAGCTAAAGAAACACAACAATTCATAGTTACAGGTGATCATTCACCAATTAAAAACATGTGGCTTTGTAGACTATATTCCATTTCTGCTAATAGTTCTCACTAAACCTTACACACTGCACCTTTACAGGCCAGTCCGATGTTACTCGAGTCCCCATCCCTGCTGTAAATTTGTAAAATTGAAAGACAGAAACACACACAAAAAAGCATAAAGTAGAATATTGGTGGCCACTGAACACATGCAAGCCTTCTCCACGGCTTCCTCCTTTCTCTTTGTCTCAAGCCGTGGCAGAAAGTAAACGGTCAATGGAAAATAAAATGGAAATCCTGGGACGTAAATGAGTTTGAGGCTGACTGGCAGTTGCGAAGCCCCCAAGGAGCCGAGACTATGAAACTTGTATAACTTTTGATGAAAATCCTCCTGTTTGCACCATTATTGCTGGGGTGTATTGGGCTTAGCATCGCTTGTTTGTGCCTCGGTGCAGACGGGGTTTCTTCTCGCACCGTAGCTTTCTTGATTGCATTAAGGGTTCACATGGAAGTTATTACACATTGATAAGCGAATCATATGAGGTCAACAAGAGATCGATCGCTAATTACTGCGTCATCGTGAAGGGCAGAGTCTCTCCCCGTACTCCCTCGCTCCGTTTCTCACATTCACTCGGCATTCGAGTGGGAAAAATCAAGGCCTGCCTCTCAAGAGAACCCAAACTGCATTACCTGCTGCTCACATATGAGGAAAAATACCCTCACTCAGTTCCTAACCAGCACCCAGTACTGGCTTAAAACAGCACAAAATCAACCTTGAAAGGATGCAGCTGCCTCCATTTGTCTTCATTGCACTTGACAGGTAATCTATTAGTCCTGATAATGTGCTCTGCCATATTGTGGAAGCGGGCGTCCACGCCACCGGGGCCTGAGCTTATGACACAAGATAAGTCCTTATGACAACACGGCCGGGCCGGCCAGGAGGGCCATTCCCTTTGAACGAGAATAAAGAAAGCTCCAAGAGTGGACGTGCACTGAGCAGAGCAGGCTGACGTTGCCTCGAAGCAGCAGCACCAACTCTCAGATCCACAGGAGTCGTAAATTATGAATGGCTAGATTCTGCTTGATCTGCGCCTGTTGATATGTGTATCTAAGATGAAGAAAGGCTACAAAGGCAGGAGAGGAGGACAGAGAGAGAAGTCAGGCGGAAAGTGATGGTTGAGGTTCACAGCCACTTTCCTTGCAGTTCAATCACTGTTACACTGTTCAACTTCATACTCATAAGTGAGCTACTTAAGTGCTTATGCATTTGTGTAGTACTTCAATCTATAGTATGACAGTTACCAGGCCAAGTATGGGCCTTTGAGTTTTAATGACTGACACATCACAATGCAACACTTAATTTCCTGCCCTGAAGCATCTGATTACACTAATAGGGGCAATTACACTACAATTACACTAAAAGCTGCAGTTGTCCATTTTGTCTTCACATGGCCGTCTTTTTGGAAAGATGTAATTATAGGGGCAGTCGTGGGCTGGACGTCAGGGAACTGGCCCTGTGACTGGAAGGTTGCCGTTTCGATCCCCAGAGCTGATTGAACATGACTGAGGTGTCCTTGAGCAAGACACCTAACCCCCAACTGCTCCCCGAGTGCTGCGGATAGGGCTACCCACCACTCTGGGCAAGTGTGCTTACTGCCCCCTAGTGTGTGTGCTCACTAGTGTGGTGTGTGCCTTCATGGATGGGTTAAATGCGGATGTTAAATTTCCCCCGTTGTGGGACTAATAAGGGTCTCTTAATCTTAGTTTCTGCTAATTAGCATTAGCTGTACGTAGCTTGGACCTTGCTGTAGTGTTAAAAAACAATATTACGGCTGTTGTTCACATTTTGTCTATCAGGAAAGCCACAGCTGTCCATTTTTTCATGACATGGTCTTTTTGGAGAGATGTAAATACTTTTTAGAGCAGGGGTTGTGCTAATCGCTGTGCTGCAGACATGCTAACATTACCTAACTTCTCTGCAACAAAAACAACTTAGCGATAGCTAGTTTATTAGCGTGCTAAGTAGCTTGAGGTGGTAGGATTAGCATGCTAATCTACTGTAAATGTACTGAAAACTGAGGTAGCAGAACTAGCATGCTAATCTACTGTCAGTGTACTGAAAACTGAGGTAACAGAGCTAGCATGCTAATCTACTGTCAGTGTACTGAAAACTGAGGTAACAGAGCTAGCATGCTAATCTACTGTCAGTGTACTGAAAACTGAGGTAACAGAGCTAGCATGCTAATCTTCTGTCAGTGTACTGAAAACTGAGGTAACAGAGCTAGCATGCTAATCTTCTGTCAGTGTACTGAAAACTGAGGTAACAGAGCTAGCATGCTAATGTCAGATCAAGGTATTGAAAACACTCCCGTTAATTGATCTAATATTGAGTTGAATGATATTTTTTATAGTTTTATGACACAAACTGAAGCAAAAACTTATTGGTTAAAACAATGACTCTGTCTTTGATGTTGAACGAACACGTTTGCAGCTTCTGTTTTATAGTTTAAAGATTACCTTAAAATCGCAGGAGTTTGTGACCTTGCTGTAGTGGAACACCTCAGGGTGCAGCTGGTTTCGGGGATTCCTCAGTGGAGCTGTGCAATTTTCTTCAACTATAATGGAAAATACTTTGATGAAAATGTGTACAGTTTACAAAAAACAGTATCAGGGCAGTTGTGCAGTTTTTTCAATCCACAAAGCGTCTGTTATCTTGACATGGCTGCCTTTGTGGGGAGGTGTGAATAGTGTTTATAGCAGGGATTTCACACACCTCATGATGTCAGTGAGTGAATAGCTTCACTCAAATTATGAGCTTCAGCAAAAAGAAGCCATAATGCCAACCAATCAGCACTCAGTACCTTTAATACCAACCAGCCATAGTCAGTAGCAGTAATGCTAACCAGTCAGCACTCAGTAGCAGTAATGCCAACCAACCGTACTCAGCAGCAATGCTAATCAATCAGCACTCAGTAGCTGTCATGCCAACCAATCAGCATTCAGGAGCTGTAATACCAACCAACCATACTCATTAACATGCTAATATACCATCAAGATACTAAAACCATACTTTTATCACATAAACTGAAGCAAAAAACACATATTGACTCCTGCATGGAAATGTTTTAAGGCAGTTGGGCGTCACAGTCTCCTGCAGCGTCTTATACACCCACCGGCCTCTTTATTAGGTACCCTGCTGGTAAAAGGTTTGAAAGGACCGGCCGTTTTTGGTCCGTTCATGAAGAGGAACCAGAGAGTGGATCACCTGTCCCGTGGAAAGCCTCAGTGCAGTGAGCGCGCTCGGTGCAAGAAGACAGAACGACTCTCTTAATCAATCAAAGAGTTTATTAAGTCTTCTGCACAAAGAAAGAAGGGCACTCCTTCTTTTATACAAACACGTCCTGCCCTGTTGCGTACAAGCAAACAGGGTGGACCCAAATAAGTTGTCTAACAGTCATGAAATGCTAAGCTGACACTCACGGACCACCGGAACTGCCCAAAGGAGGGGGGCTTCTGCTCTGTGTACGATAATCTTACTTACGAAAGAGAACAAATGGTTCTGGACAGAATGTTGGACCCTCTTTTGCCTTCAGAACTGCTTTAATTCTTCGTGGCAGACTTTCAACAAGGTGTTGGAAACGTTCCTCAGAGATTCTGGTTGGTTATTTGAGTTCCTGTTGTCTTTCTATCATCTGGAACCAGTCTGCCCATTCTCCTCTGACCTCTCACATCAACAAGGCATTTTGACCGCTCACTGGATATTTCCTCTTTTTCGGACCGTTCTCTGTGAACCCTAGAGATGGTTGTGCGTGAAAATCCCAGCAGATCAGCAGTTTCTGAAACACTCAGACCAGCCCGCCTGGCACCAACAACCACGCCACGTTCAAAGTCCCTTAAATCCCATTTCTTCCCCGTTCTGATGCTCGGTCTGCACTTCAGCAAGTCGTCTTGACCACCTCTACACGCCTAAATGCATTGAGTTGCAGCCGTGTGATTGGCTGATTAGCTATTGAACAAGCAATTGAACGGGTACCTAATAAAGTGGCCGGTGAGTGTAGTTTAAAGGTGCTACCTTAAAGTTGAGCCATCATTTAGATTGTACATTTAAGCTGCTGAATTAGTCTTGAGACATGTTAAACCCTGCCTGTGCAGACAGCTCGACAGATACAGACTGATAGTGTCTTAAAGCGTGTGCTGAAATTAGGAATCCCTATGTGTTATATTTAGTAAATGGCTAAGCTGACACTGCGGTTAATCACACTCGCCCCATGCAGGCTCTGCCACAGCTTGAAATATTTCTCAACAGAGCGTCAATATATTATTAAAAACCCATTCATATTTAATACAGCAGGTCTAAGTGTCACGCTGACTGAGGTGTGAGCACAAGCAGCCAGTGTGTAAGGCAGCACGCTGCCTTTCTCACAGCAGTGTCTAGTGAATGGGCCGCCTCTACCGAAGCCGATTTCTGCTGCTACTGACTTGCATTTGGACGTTTAAGCATCGCAGGTTTGTAGTTTGGAGGTGGTTTGAAGTCGCTTCTGTCTCTGTGTGTGAATCCGTGGCGCGGGGATTAAAATGGGTTTGATATGGATATCGCTTTCAGGAGATTAGTGGATTAACCCCATCCTGTCAGGACAAAAAGAGACAGACACGACATTCCAAGCTGGGAAGCAAACTCTGAGACTGAGAGGGAAGGGGGAGGTGACGGGATGGTAGAGGGCTCAAAGAGTTTCATTCAGGCCAAGCAAAACAAAATATACCACCCAAGCTTCCCAAACTCTCCTGGGACTCTGAACCTGGTTTACATCTGGACTCAAGAGTCCTTCGGTCCTTGTTAGAGAAACAAAATGACCAGCTATTTCTTTCACAAATCTGACCGATATGGAAACTTTTGCTTAAAACAGTCATTTGGAGTGTTTTGACGTGAAACGGTCCGCTGTAGAGGAACGTGTTGACTCAGATTTCTGTCTAGTGGTGATGGGAAGCAGGAGTCGCAACGTTTGAGTTATTTTACATACTGTCCAAAAACCTCCAGCGAAGCCAGGTGGTTTTATAGGTTTTTATAATGCTGAAAAAGTGGTAGATCTTGTTTTCCCCCTCAAAACTATCATAAAACCGTGCCTCAGGGATTGGGCAACCATTCTGTAGGGAGCTTTTAGAGCCATTTAAACTCTTCAGACGTCTGGTTCCTATCACCCCCATTGTAAACAATTCTGACTCAGTAAGTTTCTCTAGAACGGAGCCTCTCCCGTCCACCACTCTGAATGACTTTGTTTAGATCATAATGATTGAATTATGCAGACATTTTGAAGAATCAGTGGAATTCCCCATTAAATTTATTACACTTTAGTACATTTGGACTACATCCATTGGTCCATTCATTGGGAAGTGTTCACGTTTCACATGAAGACAAGCCAGTGTTTTCAAATAACAACACAAATAATAAAAAAAATGTTGAAATAAAATAAAAAATGGGCGTTTTGTTACGACAGGTTTTGATCTTTTTGGTCTCTTCGTATTGGGTTTATTGGAACCATATGTCTTCAGGTTCATGCTGTGGAAATCAGAGAATTTTGGCCTATATAGGAAACAAGGAAGTTAATCTTGAAAGTGAGCTGTGCTGTCAGACCCAAGGAATCACGTCAACTGTAGGCCCAGCTCAACACATCAAGCGAAAATGCTGAAAAATGGAGCGAATCGGCAAACTTGGTGGAGATTTTCCTTTCAAGAACGGGCGCTAAGACACTGAGTGATAGCAGCCTGCAGGGGTTCAGGTTCCCATCAGCAGTCTCCGCCGTGAGTAATCCTGTCTAACATGCATGCAAATCCCATCTCTATAGCCACACAATGGCCAGTCTGTGTACCCTGCCACCACGACACGGCTAGTAGTTAGCTAGCCACCACGCTTTGGCCCAAGGGGGCCAAGCTTTAGCCTGCCTCTCCTTGTTTGGGGACACAAAAAAGAAGATTCAATCCAAGATTCCTTTCATCCAATTACAAAGTGTGCGGTTCCACTTAGCAGGGACGGGATAACATTTGCTGCTAATGGCGGTTCTCAAGCAGTCCTAGCAGTGGTGGTGCTGGACTTCAGCTGCTGAGATTTGTTGTGGAGGCCAGGTCTAAAAGCATAGCACTGAGACAAAGGTGCACGTGTTGTGCTCTGCGCCGACCGTCTCGTCTGAGTTTGTGTTTGTTTACACCAGTGAACTGCAAATATGGGAATGCGGGCACATGCCAATCATGCTAACCATGCCTGTGGGGTCGGGTCCAAAATCAGTGTATTTTATAAAAATTATACGGAACAAAATCTCCAAATTGGAAACACAAGAAAGGAAAAAACAGGTTTAACTTTCAAAGGAAAATGGAAAAGTGAAGATCTTTTCAAAGTAATTTTGGAGAATTTTTATGGGTCCATTTGGGTCATGGCCATGCTGGTGGACCAGAATACCAGCACCCAAAATACAACATGTGCTGATTATGCTAGTCTATGCTATTTTTTTCTGGCAGGGGAGTCCAGCTGGCATGTTCAGATCATGTAAAAAAGGAAAAAAAAGGTTTGTCGTAACAGTGACATTACATATAAAATAAAAGCAAATGATATTCTAAAACTACAAAAAGCCTTATGAAGCTTTAGCATTAGCTAGTCAAGCTAGTTAATTTAGCCTAGAGCCTTGAAACTGAAGCAGGCTTAGCATTAGCTAGCTGTTGTTCAATGGGAAAAGCGCAGACCTGCGACATCTGCTGGTTGCATTAAAAACATTTTGAGCCTCCATTTATTTCACCATTGGAAATGTTTTAATAAGAAATTGTTATAGTATTCCAGGTAGTTACCAAGGTGTTGCTTGGCCATGGCTATGGTATTCCAGGTGATTGCTGAGGTGTTGCTAGGCCATGGTTTTGGTATCCAGTCATTTTTTGGGGGCAGTCGTGGGCTGGAGGTTAGGGATCTGGCCCTGTGACCGGAAGGTTGCAGGTTCAATCGCCACTGCCGACAGTCCATGACTGAGATGTCCTTGACCAAGACACCTAACCCCCACCTGCTCCCCAGGCGCCGTGGATAGGGCTGCCCACCGCTCCGGGCAAGTGTGCTCACTGCCCCCTAGTGTGTGTGTTCACTAGTGTGTATGTGGTGTTTCACTTCACGGATGGGTTAAATGCGGAGGTGGCATTTCCCCGGTTGTGGGATCAAAAAAGTAGCACTTATTATTACTTATTACTTACTTATTATCCCAAGTGGTTGGTGAGATGTTGCTAAGTCATAGCTTTGGTATCCCATGTGATTGCTGAGATGTTTCTAGGCCATAGCTTTGGTGTCCCAGGTGGTTGGTGAGATGTTTTTAGGCCATATCTTCGGTTTCCCAGGTGATTGGTGAGATGTTGCTAGGCCATAGCTTTGGTATCCCAGGTGATTGGTGAGATGTTGCTAAGCCATAGCTTTGGTAACCCAGGTGGTTGAGATGTGGGTGAGATGTTTCTAGGCCATAGCTTTGGTATCCCAGGTGGTTGGTGAGATCTACTGCGTACATGATTTTCTATGTATGCATGTCTATGAGTCATTGAGAGAGATGTCCTTTGCGATATCATTTGTTGCAGCTAAATTTGAATGTTCTCATCATTCCAACATTCATTTCCTATGAACATAAATGGTGTACAAAAACTGTACGTGCATTCAGCCTCACAAGCTGACAATTCCTGTATAAGCTTTAAAATCCGGAAAGCGTTTCCTTGCAAAAACTGTGGCATGTGAAAACAACACAAAAATGCTTAGAATGATCAAACAAAGAGCAGCAAGTTGGCTTTATCAACAGTATACGAGTCTTTTGGCTGCCTGACAAGGACGAGGGTGAGGTTGTGCCTGTTGTAGAAACATTGCACAGACCACTGGGCAACAGTCTATCTCCTCTTGATCCTCATTCTGTGAAGAGCATGTGCCCATTTGTGTTTGTGTTGGGTGTTTTGCCATTTTCTCAGGCACCTCTTCCATTTGGAGCTCAGCGGGTGCCACAATAGCACAGCTGGGGGTCCTCGCTCCAATTTGCCATTGTGTGTTGCCACGTCTCATTCTCCGAAGAGCACGGCGGCCCTCCAGCTGTCCCCTTCAGCACCCACAGCCTGAGCTTTGTCGTCTTCGGGCACATTGTGCAAGGCCACGATACAGCAGTCCCGTTTGTCTTCCAGGCTGCGAAGACTGAGGCCGTCTCTCATCTTCCTTCGCCTTCCTCTTCTTTATTAAGTAAGGGCTTTCAAGTTGGCGCCTGTGCAAATTAATTTCTTACGGGTTGAGACCACAGGGACATGAGCGCACCCAGAAGATACCTTTTTGTTCTCTAAAGTAAATTCTTGCCGTATCTAGTGGAAACACCAGCACTGTTTTTTTTTATTGGAAAGAGTGCTAGCTCTGTCCCATGTGGGCCTGTTGTGGCGGAAATCGTCTGTGATGAATATTTGATAAATCATATTAATGTGTCTCTCTGCAGACTTTGGCCAAATAAATAAATGAAATAAATAAGTTGGCCACGACATCTCAGATTTCGTTAAAGCATCATATTTCTTTATTAGCTTACGCACTAGGCCAGCCTGCCAGTCTGAATTTGCCTGTAGTGGACAAACCTCATCAATCAGGTGGCTTTTTTCAGCAGCAGAAGGATTTCTCCGGAGTTTACAAATCACCTGACACTGGTTACAGTACAGCTAAAGCCATTTCCCCCAAACAAATCCCCGGGCCGAGTGCGGGTCAACGCTGACTGGAGCTACGTCCCTAATCGAATCTGCTGTCCCCTGAAACGCTAACTTAATTTCCAAAGTCTCGTGTAATCGCTCAGTGAATGGCCGTCTTGTGAGTCCACTGCCAGTGCGCATAATACCATGACAGAGACAACAGGCCGAACATAAACACTGAATTGAGTCGTCCCCCGATTGGATTAAGCTGTACTGTATAACTGATCTGATCTGGACGCAGCACACTAATGCAGGACACGCTGTTTGGGTCCAGCGTGGACACTTTTGTTTAGTTTAGTTCCGTCTCGGCCAGTGAGTAGTGCCATGTAGAGCAGCGACGAGCCGTCAGGGTTTGTTTAATAGCCCTACACAAAACCTCCCATGTATAAAAGGTTTTAAAGCACCATCCAAATGAATCTCTGGCTTTCCTTAAAAAGAATTGTGGCTTTCATGCTGTTGACCACTCAACCTGGTGTGAGTTGATAGAATGTATGACCGAGGGCCTAATGTATTAAGTAGGGCTGCAAATATCAAATATGCTGATATTCGATTACATACATGAACAAAAATCAAAGAATCAGCTTAATGGCCTGTAAATGTGAAGAGCTGTAGATAAATTAGTAAAATTACAACCCCAGAAAAAATATGAATGGCATCATTTTCAGCTACAGTATATAATAAGCAACAGCTAAAAATAAGTGATATAATAATAAATATATAGATTAATGTCATAGGCTGCTATAAAATGCTCCCAGATTTGACTTCTTTTTTAATGAATGTTCAGCCATAATTGTCCTTTTTCTTTCGCTATCTGCTCCACACCTTCAGTGAATTGCTGCCCTCTTCAGGTTAAGTCGTCAACTCACTCTAGACTGGATGTCACAAGTTTTTAAACACTGTGTCCACTCACTGTCCACTCTATTCGACACTCCTACCTTGTCGGTCCACCTTGTAGATGTAAAGTCAGAGACGACAGCTCATCTGCTGCTGCACAGTTTGTGTTGGTCATCTTCTAGTCCTTCAGGACGCTGCCCACAGGACGCTGTTGTCTGGATATTTTTGGTTGGTGGACTATTCTCAGTCCAGCAGCGACACTGAGGTGTTTAAAAACTCCAGCATCACTGCTGTCTGCTCCACTCACACCAGCACAACACACAATAACACACCACCACCTCGTCAGTGTTACTGCAGTGCTGAGAATGATCCACCACCCAAATAGTACCTGCTCTGTGGGGGTCCTGACCATTGAAAGACAGGGGAACAAAGTATGCAGAGAAACAGATGGACAGCAAACAGCTAATCAAGTAAGCAGACCAACTGGTATACTTTTTATCAATACAGTACCAGAGTAACCATTTCTGGAGTTAACCAGCCACATGAAGCTGCTAGCATGGACACTATCAGTGAAATGGCAAGAACTTCAAAAGACCATTTTCTGAAATATAATTAATTATTCATTGTACGACCCGCCTAATTAAGAAACTGTAATGTATAAATGACAGCGGGGGGTGGTTGTGGGTTGGGAGGGGTCTCAAAAAATCGTTTTAAAATATGGGTCACTTGATGAAAAGTTTGAAAAAAGGGTTAAGAAACAAACTTCTCTCCTCAAATATTCAACAATGTGGTTCACTCATACGTCAGATCCTCAAATCCACTGTTCATTTGCTAATTTGCGCTGTCCAGCCAGTAATTGACAGCAGTCCTGCTGATTGGCCCCATGCAATACAAATGATAACGTTTAAAAGAGCGGCGTTCACCCTCCTCCCACCCCCCCATTCTTTCTTCTCTCCCTCTCTCCCTCTCCATCATTCTCCTCTTCCACTCCGCCTCCCTTGTCAGGACTCTTCCTTTGTTGACATCAGCCGAGTATCAATGGTGCCTTTGTGCGGCGGAGAGTTTTCACTCCAGCAAATCTGATTAAAGAGGGCCCTCAGTGCCAGAGCTTTGATGAGGGTGTCACTGGAGGAGCGCAGGATAATTCTGTCTACCACCATGTCAGCGCAAACGATATAATCAGTCCAATTTGGGGGCGGCTGCAATGTCACTTTCAACATCTGTTTTGCCTAACTGAAATGAGGAGGGTTGCTCTCTTCTGTCTCTCACGCTCACTTTCTTCAGAAACATGCAAGCACCATGGAGGAATTCAGGGGTTACCCTCAAGGGTCGGTGATTTGGAAAATCTCGGTTAGAGTGGTACGTTATAGATGTTTGAAGGCTTCCTGAAAGTGCTTGGCGATTTGCCTTTTTGTGCCACTCTGATTTATTTAAATCGATATTTCTGCAGAAAATCCGATTTACAAAGATTTCCCCTTACCCCAAATTAGAGGTCTGCACACGATTGAAATTGTAGGCCGAACCTGACCTGTACCCACGACCCGGCCCGACTAGGTCTGGCTAAATTTAAACCCTGAACCTGACCCAAACCTGCTTGCAAAACCAGATGGACAGTCGTAAAGACTGCTTTGCTTTGCTTTGCCACTAAGAGCTTGAGATCAACAGAAACGTTATCCTGACAAACTGGAACAGGACTGTTAGGCTGGTCAAGCTTTCATGCAACTAGTTGCATGCTGTTAGTTGCCTGCAACATAATATCCAAGCAAACTGACCACTGCATGAAGCAACTCAAGAATGCATGCAACACATTCAGTTACTCCACTAGTTAGCAAAGCAGACTCATATTTTTGAATGGACCATATGGTTCTTGATATAAACTCATCTGCAATGTGCGACATACATATTTGCAGCATTATCATCATCATACGTTTTTTTACAGCCGTCTTTGCTATTATTTTTTCTATATCTATGTCTACATTTGAAAATGAATGTTTAATTACATTACATTACAGGTTTTGCTTGCTTGATGTCTGTAGAAGTTCATCAAGGAGTGCATCTCCATCTTCTGTAATGTCACCTCCTGGATCCCAAATGCATCTCAGTGTAACATTAGGGTTCATCAAGAGAGGAGAAAATGAATCTAGATACGTAGATCATGATAACAGCAGGCAAACAACAAAAGTAGCGAAATAGCGGCACAACCAGTCATTTAAACAGATGTTAGCATTAGCCAGCTAGATAATGTAGCTGGTTACAGGAATGTTAGCCCAGAGAAACTCATGTTTGTTATCATGGCTCAAGAAACTGACAAAATGAAAAATGACCAAGCTTGCATAAAGTTGGGGTTCAGGTGGGAACGGGCTGTTTTTCAACCAACCCCTAAAATAATCTTCCGTTTTATTCTCTTATCCAGTAATCCTGTGAAATCAGTGGCTGAAAGTATGTTGTTTTACATGATCATGTGATGCGTTCTAAGTTGAGGAGCTTGCAACTGTTGCAGCTGAGTTTCAAATGAATTGCAAGGCGCTTTGCGTTGTGCAACTCGAGTGCAATTTAGTTTCAAATAGGTTTCAAGTAATTAAAGTTGCATGAATGTTTCACTGTGAAAAGTCAACCTTAGAAATATTGTTAGCTATGCTCTGCTGTACAAAGGCCAGAGAGAGAGAGAGAGAGAGAGAGAGAGAGAGAGAGAGCACAAGAGGGAAAATGCATAGCAGAGGGCAGAGGCTAATGTAGCTAACCCAGGAATAGAAGCCTATAATTAGCATCATATAGACTACTGCATGACTAAAACATCATAGTCTTGCATCAAACCATATAATCTCAAAAAGACTTATTGATGTTTTTGAGACTTCAGAAACTTGGCTGATTGACGATATTTGGGGGAAGGGGAAATTATTGTAAATTTGCTTACTATCGCTCTAAATTAAGGCGACGGTAGGCCATCTGCCATCTGTTTCTCAGATCGTAATTTCATCCTCTAGTGGCAGCGGCTTGAGTCGTGTGCCGATACCTCCGGCGAAGTTGGACATTTCTTTTTCTCTCCCTTGTTCTCTCTCGCTCACACAAACACATACATCGAGTAGATAAATCCTGTAGCAATCAGGTGTCCCCCCATGCGGATGGGCCTGGAGGCCAAGAGGAGTCTTCGGTTTATTTGTCGCAAACTTGCACATGGTGCTCGTCTGGAAAAGTGCGTTCAACCCCAGCCAGGCAGGCCCGCTTCCTCCAGTGTCTGACTAATCTCACGGCACATCTGCTGGGCTGCTTTGAAGGCTGTGCTGGCGGCCTCCGGAGGGTTCGAGGCCCAGCTGCTATTTGGGTGGCCTTCCCCAATGGAACGTTCCACTTATGTCCAAACAGCAAACACACCAATAAGTAAACAAAAACACCATCAGTCAGGCCGCCGCATGTTTGGCCTGATTGATAAAATCTGTCAGTTTTGATCATGACGAGTTATGGCACTTTGAGATGACACTGTAGCTGTGGAGACTAGTTGCATGATGTTGCAGCAGTTTCTGACCACAGAACTGGTCTTGGCTGGATGTTTTTGAGTGGCGGACCACACCACCATGCATGTGCCCTATTGTCGGGAGGGTGTGTGATCCAGAGCAGTGCTAAAGATATCCAGACTTGTCCTCCACCCAAAAAATATCTGATCAACAGCAGTCCTGTGGTCAGAAACTCAGTCTGTAGCAGATAGAATTGAACTGACTTGTACAAACGCCTTCCATTTATTCTTTAAGTCAAGTCGTGGGAGGTAGTGGACTGAACAGCAGGTTGTTGGAGGTTGTCGCATAAAAAGATGTCAGAACAAGTTAGTAAATGGAGTTTTAGATGCCAACCAACAATATAATTCACTGGGGATTATACACTTACGCCCACAGTTGCTTGGGCAATAGGTCCATTCCTTAGCCAGGCCATGTGTCCAGCTACGTTTCTGATTAAGAATGGAACATGAGAAAATATTTTCTACACCTTTAAAGGGTAATGGCCTCCAAAAATGTTGTAAAGGTTAAACCGCCTATCACTGTCTTATTTCAGATGCCACGTATCACTGTGACATTCGCTGACTTTAATCAAGTGAGAAGGCTGTGACAGGTGCCATGTTCGCTTCAATATGAAAATCTAAAGTAGCTGTGACTACAGGTTCACCTGCTCCATTTATTTGAATATACACTACCAGGCATAACTTAGGGCACACATGCTCATAACATTAATAAAAACAGGTGTTCCACAGATTAACTTCTAAAGAGGTTCTGGTAATCATCACGAGATAATTATATCATTATAATGATAATATTATACATATATTATTTTTATTTTGAAGCTAAATCTGTGCATCAGCATGACCTGTCTTGGAAAGATTTCAAACGGTTATGCATTTGGATCAAAATGTTTGAGTTATGAAAAACATGCGTCCAAACTTTTGACTGGTACTGTACATCCCTTCCCAAAAAAGCTGTTTGCATCTTGAAACATGCCTGTTTTCTTCATTACCACATAAAGATCCATAGCGTCTTCTCATAAACTGGTCCGATTTGAACATGACAGACGTGACGCAGCAGTTCAGCTCTCTACAAGCCAAAGAACCTGTAATATATTTTGCACGTTGTAATTGGTGAAGAAGGTCCAGACTGAAATCTCATTAGGATCTTGAGAATGCTAGAAAGCTGTAACCAGCGCCCAGAGTCGGCGGGGGAGCGGTACGGTCAGTCTGCTCCAAAACTGATCTCTCTCTTTCCCTCCTCGAGTCCATCTCCTTCCTCCTGTTGCTATAGCAACTGCTCGGCAAGGACAGGGGCATTGTGCGACGCGGCCCTCAGCGAGCGATCAATCACCGCATCCCTCTCTTATGCTTCTTAATTGCTTTTTGGACCATCTTCAAGAAAACGGCGAGCGGCGGGCCGGGGGTCGGGCTCAACTAATTCACGCCATCGATTTATTCTAATGTGTCCCTGCGTCCGCATAGAGAGACCCTGAGAAAGAAAGACAAAAAATAGAGCGGCCTGCCCTTGATTGCATTTTAGTGGAATTTCTCCTCGATTTGAAATTGACCCCACTTCTCCCCCTCCCAGCCCAGTGTCCACCCCAAGATCAAGTGTGAGTGTGAGTATATGATGTTGCCATTAGGGCATAGGCAAGGAATTGGTGGGTCATTTATGAGCACTAACATATGACCCTGTTGTTGCCATGTAACGAGACTGTGCTCGAACGGCAGATAGTAATAAGAAAAGGAAAACAAACTAAACCTGGTCCTATTTTCGCTCATGCCCTGAGCTGAAGAGGGAAAAAGTAGAGGGTATGGTTTGCATGACTTCATGGTGAGGTAATCTCGGCTATGTGATTACTCAGGCAAGCGGTGGCAGATGTCAGTTGTGGAGCTTGGATCACCCGGACGGAGGAAATCAGGTACATGGAGACGGGGGAGGAGGGCAAGGAAAACAAGGAGGAGGGTGGGGGAAGGGTAGAGAAGAAGACGGGGGCGGATAGGGAGAAGAGAGGGGATACAGTGGGGATCTTCAAGGGATTTTACGGCAATTTCCACCCAAAGGCCGTTTAGTGTAGACTTGATTGGGTATCACATGGTGGTCCACTGGTGGGCACATTAGGCTGCTCAAAGCAACCTGCTGTGCCCAACCCACTGTCCACTGTTTCTACTGTATGTTGATGTCAAAGGATAATGTATGAGGTGCCTGCTGGGTCTTTTTCCCCCTGTAGTTTCTCCACCTCCCTCCGCTGATTTACTGCCTGGCTTTGTTGGCAGGAACTCTGGCAGGGGGTCCCGAACTCCCTCAATCCTCTCAGCAAACAGAGAGAGGGACTTTAAATCTCCTTTTTGTGCTGTCCCTGTTCAGAGTGGGCGACGGCAGCGCAGACTAAGAAAGTCATGCTGTGGCCTCCGCTGGACCTCCAGATATGGTTTGGGAGGAGGTCGGCGTTTGACTAGAGGAAAGTCACTCAGTCATTCAGGCGGGGGAAGCGAATGGCAGCTGAGCTTCACTGGGTGTTTAAGTGGCCCATAAATATAAATCAGCCATTAAACATGTCTTTAAAGGCCGATCCAGGAGGTCGGCGGTTTCAATTCTGCAGCTTTAGAAGGACGGCTTAAGCTGGAGTAATGACAAACTGGAATGTGGAGGCAGAGATGTCTAGACCCACTGGTTAGATTGCAGATAGGTTCCGTGTTTCATGACTGGCAAAGTATTGGTGATGTTGAAGTGGAGTTGTTGCACTTACAAGGAAATGGACTTTGTTCACAGACGAGCTTGGAACCTTGTCCATATGTCCCCTTGACAGCACAAGCCACTGGTTTATGCTGACATCTGCTTGATACCTTGGTGCCGTTTTTTCACAGCCATCTTTCTCAAAGTTGGCGAGCTATAACAGTTAGCCGGAGGCAACAGTCACCCTTAAGTGCTAACTCCTCTAGACTACTGCTAGCCTCTCTGGCCCTGCAGGAGAAGAAGCAGTAGCCTCAGGAGAGGCAACGGGACGGAAACTGGGCCTCTCCTCCACACGAGTAGGTGGAGATCAGCAAGGCTGCAGCGACTCGGATCGTCCTCGCTGTCTCATCCAGATGGAACAGCAGGTCACAGTTAGCCAGTAAAGAAAGCAATGCGATCTGGAGGCGTAGTCTGCGGCTGGAACAGAGCTGCGTGGACGTCAAATTAATGATTCACCGCTTTCCATGCTCATTCTCAGCACTTTCCTTTTGTCTGAAAAGATGCATTGCAGGACATCTGCAGCGTCGTCCGCAGCACCTAATTGGAATCGCAAGTTAGCGAGCAGGCAGCCGGAAAGCGCCGCCTCGACAGCGAAGACTTGCACAGCCAGCCTGTGAATGCTGGTTATAATGTGTCAGAGGAATCTTCAGCCCTACCCGTCTTTCTGTTGTCAGACTCGCACACATTTTCTTTTCTCACACACAATTGCCAACACACACATTCGCTCGCTATGCCCTGCAGTCTTTAATGAGGAGTCTCGCTTTGTGATTATTACAGCACATTTGGCCCAGGCACTCTCTCTCTCCCTCCCTTCACTTTTTTCCCTTGCTCTCTCTCCCTCTCACTCTGTATCTCTCACCCTTTCTCTCTTTCTACTGATGAGGCAGCGAGAAAGGCAGCGATAGCAGGCCCGGCAACCTCTGGGTAAATTGCTATGCCAGTTAAAAGAGGCCGACGCATGCCCGATTCTGCTGCCAAGCTGCTCGCGGAGCGGCCGCCGTAATTGGAAAGATCAAACGTGCCTTTGTGCAGCGTGGGGGGAACGGGGGGCCTGGGCGCTTAGGGACATCCGACTGGGGAAATCAGCCAGATGCACTGGAGATAGAGATCCTTCTGATCAAGCTGACAAACTGCTGCTGAAGTCCGCGCATACAGATTCAACATTCAAGGCCATTAGAGATTTCAGAAGATCATGAACTACGGAATGCAAAGCAAATAGTCACTTAGAGACTGTACCTCATCTTTTGATGAACAGCTTGTGCTAGCCATCCTCTAGCCCTTTATCAGCGACCAGTTTCTGTCCACAGAGCCTCTCTAGGACTGGACATTTTTGGGTGGTGGGCCACTCTCAACGTTGCAATGATACTGACCATATCAATACTACAGAGTATTGTCAAATATGTTATACAGTATCTTAGTTGTTACACCCATAAGCCTGTTCCAAAATGTAGCCTATTGTGCAATCTCTTGCGGTCAGTAAATTCCAGCAGCTCAAGCTTGTTTCTGGTTTAACCCTTCAAGGCTGATGCGAAAAAAAGGGAATATGTCTACCAATCTGTGTACTGTTTTCTATTGGAAAATCAAATTTCTAGCTCTTGTTGCATTTAATGTGATCTAAGGCCGTAAATTTAGACATATTTATTTAACTACTTTTCCAAACAAGCAAGCACATGAATAGGATTGGAAGTCACACATCAGTCACATTTTATCAGTCCTCTAATCAAACAAATCAATAATTCTGTACATTTTTATGCATTCAACAAAAAAGGAAGCCTCATACATCTTGTACACAGTGATAGAAAATGTGGTAGCACACAGAAAGCTCCGGCTCTACGCGCTGAACTTGATCAAATTATCTCACTGTCACCAACGAGAACGTACACATGCCATATCTTACATCTGAGGGCAGTTGTGGGCTGGAGGTTAGGGAACCAGCCTAGTGACCGGAAGGTCGGCGGTTGATCCCCTGAGCCGACAGTATGTGACTGAGGTGCAATTGAGCAAGACACCTAACCCCCAACTGCTCCCCAGGGCGCTGTGGATAGCGCTGCCCACAGCTGTGGGCGAGTGTACTTAGTGTGTATGTGGTGTTTTACTGCAGGGACGGGTTAAATGCAGAGGTGAAACTTCCCCATTGTGGGACTAATAAGGGTCAGGTTTATGTGGTCAAGCCACATCCACTTTCAGAGCTCAGTTTATAGACTGGTATTTGTTGTTATTGATATATAGAACTTTTGCGCAATACCCAAACTCAGCCCTGTCAGCCACCATTCAAATAATATCTGGACAACAGTGGTGCTCCGGTTAGAAAGTGACCAGTCCAGTAATGATTGGGCAGATGGGGGCTGAAAAATGATACAGATTGTACCGAAGCTACATCTATATAGTGGACCTGTAAGGTGGTTAGGTAGAGGTCACAAAGTATGAGGCCAGTATGAGGTAGTTGTTTGAAATCAAGTGGCTGGACAACTTTAACCACAAATGAGTGAAGTGTTGTGTGTGGGGTGGGTTTTAAATGACTGTTTGTTCTAAGAGAATTAAGCAGGTCTTAGTCTTTTGTGAGCTGTATTTATTTACACAATTATGCATATTTGTAACAGAGTGAATTACTGTGAAATAATAGGGATATTCATTAAACAACAGCCTTCAACAGTCAGCGCGTTGTCTCTCTTCACAGATACGGTTGATCACATAGCTCTGAATCTAGCATGCATATGAAGCTGCACCTCTGACGCACACACACGGGCACCCGCACATACATCCGCACCCACACCCACTCTATAAAGTCCTCCGCGATCACAGTTAACAGTAATTCCAAAAGATCACAGTCAAACGTCGTCCATGAGGAGATGTCCTTAATACTGTCACATGGAAGACAAAATACAACAGAGGTAAACAAAACATTTGGGAATCAACTTCAGATTCAGAAGGGTCCTGTGGTTCAGTCCCTTGAAATTCGCTCCGCAAAGGGGACGGAGACGGCTCCAGCCCCTCAAGCGTCTGCTTTTTCGCTTCGCGGCTATCCCGCCCACCTTTGGAAAAACATCCTTTCCGCGCTTCTCCTCTCTTCTCCGCTATTCCTTTCTTCAATATGAAGAAAAGATCAGAAGAGTCAAGTTAAGAAGGAAGAAAAAAGCAAAGCAAAAGGCATAGTCGAAAATGTCCTCAAGCTAACGTCAGAGCCTTTCATTTCTATTTCAGGCTGACATTAATTCACGTCTCTCTCTCTCTCTTTTTTTAAATATCACTTGGTTAGCTTATAATTTTTTCGGCCTGCGTCTTCACCCGGCGAGGCCGGCTGAGAAAGGGAAGAATTTCATTAAAAGAGCGCTTCTGCCCAGGAATGCTGTGGCTAATAGTGAACAAAAACCTAAAAAGCCAGAAGGAACCTGTGAGCATATGAATGAGACAACGCTAATTGCGTCCCAGCTATTCCTCACCTGTTCTTAGCCATGCTAGCTTTACTGTTAGCGCTTTTCTTTTGGGCCAGACTCTCCTTCAAAGGATGAGAAGAGGCTTTCCTCAACACATGCACACATGCAAACTGAACCTGAGTCATAGAAACATAATCGTCATGGATTGGATCTGCATAATGAACGTCCAGTGTAAACACGAAAAGCCGTGAGAACCAAAAAAAAAAAGCCCGCCTGAGGCTTTAAAAAAAACAAAAAAACCCCCAAAAAACCAAAAAAAAACCAAAAACGTTCTGCTTTTTTACTCCATGTGTTCTCTTGTTAGCATTTTATACACGTTTGATTGGTCCAACCGTTCTCTGAAGGTTCCTCAGATGGAGTTGGACATATATAATCCAAAAAAAATGACCTGCACAAGTTTCCAATGGCTGTCCAAGAACTCGCTGCAGCAGTTTCCTGTGGTGTTACTGATCCTCTCTCTTTTAGCCTTCGGCAGGCGGTTTTCGTAGTCGGTCAAACGCGGATGGGAAGGGTTTGGCTCATCTGCCTCATGTCCTGCACCCCACCTAAACTCTTCCTCTGGTGTCCAGGTAGGGTCCCGCCAACACGGTACAGATCCCTAGACAGCGAGACAGAGAAGGGGAACGGGGAAAGAGGACAGATTCAGCGTAAGCCACTGCTCGACGACTTTGCCATTTAGAAGTCATAAAAACAGCTAAGCGAAGAAATTATGAGAGCCGAAAAAGGTATTTCAGTCAATTTACACTTGAAAGGAGCCACAGGCGCGAGCGCTCTCCACCGTGAATGGTACCCGCATACACACATACACATAGCACACATATGCAGCTGCAGGCTCTGGAGATCGGATCATGGCACGTCAACGGCATAGCCAAGGACGGCTCTTGCATACAAATGCTAGCATAAATGAATCATAGACAGGCCATCAGCATGCACCTCCATGCGAGAGCGTCTCCCTCACGCCCACGTACAGGCGCGCACACACACACACACACACACACACACACACACACACACACACACACACACTTTTCCATGCATGTGCTGCCTTGCGCTCGGCAGCCCTTTTCAGACGGCACATTAAAAAGCTCATTAGTGAGCTAATTAAAGCCGTTGCTCTCTCTTAGCTTCTCCTCCGTCTCCCTTATTAGGCTCCCTCCATCACCCTTGCTGTGACCAGACACCCACTAGCACCACCGCCACTTCCACTGCCCGGTGGAAAAAAGATAAAAAAAAAGCCTCTGTGGTGTGTGAACCCGACGCCTCAGGCCCGCTGTCGTCCCCATTTACAAACAAGAGGTTACGCAGAGGTTAGCGAGCGCGTTTCTGCTTCGCAGCCAAACTCGACACTGTCACGGATCATGCGTGCTTTTTTTTCTTTTGGGCCGGGCGCTGAAAGATTCATGCAGTGAAAATTGCTTATTGTGAGAAGATACAACAGCTCAGCCAAGAGGCACTCAGCTGTAAATGTGAATTAGCATAGCTCGTCACTGAGGAGAGCAAGGCTAGTCAGGCCAGCTAGCTTATCACACACACAAACAAGGTTACGTTTGATTTACAGTGGTTTTCCAGCCTAAAACTAGTTTAAAACGTGTCCCTCAGCTTCATCGTTTTGACAGAATTCACGATTTTGTCATGTTTTTTCACTACAATACCCAGCAGGCATTATTCAAACACTTCATACCACCTTTGGTAATCTCTGCACTGTCAACCAATCTAACTAGCTCAGTGGGCGGCAACATGTGGCTCTTTTACTGCCCTGATGTGGCTCCACAGCTGAATTAGATTTGTAGGTAATAATAAAATAATCCTCCTTTACAGTTAAATAAAGCTCTGCTGATCATTCAACACAGTTTAACAGTAAATGGTCTTAAACGCTGGAGTTAATGTAGAGCTGCTGATTCACCCTTTAACCCTGTAGGTTGGCGCATAGACGGCTGGTCCCCATAGCAACACAGACAACAGTCTCGCCCAGCTAGTAACTAACGAAACAGCAAAGAGAGAGATTTAAGACGAACATTCATAATTTGGAGACAAACAGACTTATTTGTGTTTATAATCACTCCAGCTGATACATTTAATCTGCAACGAGAAACTGTCAAACACTAAAAAGTCCCGAGGCCTCACTAAAAAGTCAGGTCCTCATTCGCCAGCTTCTTTATTTTTCCGTTCCACCTTAAATGGTTGTTTGGTGTAGTGGATAACACCTCTGCCTTCTATACTGTAGACTAGGGTTCAATCCCCACCTGGATAAACATCCTACACACTACCAATAAGATTCCTTGGGCAAGACTCCTAACACCACCCTGGCCTACCTGTGTAAAATGATCAAATTGTAAGTCGCTCTGGATAAGAGCGTCAGCCAAATGCCGTAAATGTAAATGGTGCAGCAGTTACGTTCTGGTGCCTCAGGCATCATTTCAGGTGGAACCGGAAAATTCGAACAAGAAGCTGGCAAGAAAGAAACTTCAGCCAAAACAACATTCCACTTTTGCAGAGAAGTTTCCTGCCAGAGATGCGAGAAAAGCGGCCATAGCTGAGCTCACGCTTAAAGCAGAGCGAAGTGAGTCTGTGTCGTCATTTATATTAGATTTTCAGCCTAAACTAGGACATTAGCACAAACTGAGACGCACTTACAGCCAGGATGGTAGATGTCATGGTACATAAAATGTTCTTAACATTTGGCCTGCCGATCCCTGAACTAGCTACTTATCTACAGGCTAATAAATGCAACCGAGCTATCATTAGTGTAACTACTAGCTCTATCGTACAAAATCGTAAAGAAAACAGCGATTCTATCTTTATACAGCGTAAAACGGCTGCCAGAGATAAGTTGTTTACACTGTCAGCCAAATTGAGGTAACATATCTAGGTAGCCAGCTTTTAGCTTGTTGTCCTCATCATCTGGTGATTGTCCTCTTCATCATGTCATTTGTTCTCTTTTGTAATGATGACTTAAAGACAGTAAGTACAGTTATTTGGCATTGATAATGATTATGAGTGTGTTATATTCAGTTTCCAAGCAGTAACGGTAGCTTCCTGCTGTAATCACCTGCTAATAAAAAAACAAAAAACAGCCCCAAAAACCCACCAGTTTTTTTAAAGATCCTCCCACCGTCAAATATACATCATCAGAAGAATCAGAAGGAGGTTTTTCTAGGCTTTAAACTGTAAGAACTCACTTTGGAGACCACCACTGCGTAACTGAAGGAGGTGAGTAGGCCTGTTTACAGTGGTTACATTCTTCATCCTGACCAGAGTGTCTCTTTAACAGATGCGAGGGTGTCCACCATCCGAAAAAAAACACCCCACAACAATAATTTTATCACAGATCTCTGGAAAAAATGACTGACAGCCATTGTAGTGAAGACGAGTTTACTATTGTCTTAATTTGGTAAAGGCAGAGGAAGAGAAAGCATTGTTCCTGGACCCACCCGACTGCACAAAGAAGTATGTACTGTACATACTGACAATGATGGATAAAAGCCCCACCATTTGCTCTGTCAAGTTGCAGAGTAACTCCTTGCCAAATGATGCACTTGAGTTGCCTGTTCTTGTAGTCGTTGTGGTTTTATTGTGCAGTTCTTAGCGCTGTCTATGAGCATATCAGCAGCGCTGTTGTTATAAAGGCTGTTTACAAAAGCCTTGAAAAGTTACTCTGGTCAAAATGAAAAAACCATAGTTATAACCTTTGTAAACATGCTTACTGTCATCCTACAGTGGTCTCTAGGGAGGTACACTATATAGACAAAAGTATCGGGATGCATCTAATTGAGTTATTGAGTGATGTAAAGCACACCACCACTGATCTCTGTAGCAGTGGAAACGTATTCTGTGGAGTGAAAAGCTTCTGTATCGGTCAGTCTGATGGACGAGGCTGGGTTTGGCGAATGCCAGGAGAACGTTACCTGCCTGACTGCATTGTGGCAACTGTAAAGTTTGGTGGAGGGGGGATAATGATATGGGGTTGTTTTTCAGGGATTGGCCTAGAACCCTTAGTTCCAGTGAAGGGAACTCTTAATGCTTCAGCAGGCCGAGGCATTCTGGATAATTCTCTGCTTCCAGCTTTGTGGGAACAGTTTGGGGGAGCACCTTTTCTGTTCCAGCATGATTGAGCCCCAGTGCACAAAGGAATGTCCATAAAGGCCTGACTGGGTGTGTTTGGTGTGGAAGAACTCGACTGGCCCTCACAGAGCCAGAATACTTTTGGGATGAACTAGAACGGACACTGGGAATCCGACCATCTCGGCCAACATCAGCGTCTGACCTCACAAATATGCTCTTTTGACTGAACGGACACAAATTCCCACAGACTCACTACAAAATCTTGTAGAAACCTAGCAGAAGAGTGGAAGCTGTTATAACTACAAAGCGGGGACCAAGTCCATTTTAATGCCTATGGATTTAGAATGAGATGTCACTAAAGCTTGTGTGTAAAGGTGTAGGTGTCTCAATACTTTTGACCATATGGTGTATTTTTAAGTTGAAAGACTGCAAAACCCCCTTCTGATGATGCATCTTGATGGTGGAAAGTCTACAGTTGCTTTTGGGGTGGATTTCTGGGGGCTGTTTGGAATTTTGTTCTGGAATTTTGTTTGGAATTCTTTGTTAGCTGGTGAATGTGGAAGTTAACGTTACCACTTGGAAGCCTAATATCTTATGGCAGCTGTAGTAACCATCCTTAAATCATCATTACAATGGACAGAATCACTACTCAAATGACAGAAATGACTCATCAGATGAGGAAGACAATACGGTAAATGTTAAAGTTAGCATGGAAATTGGCTATTTAGACATCTTTTGCTTTTTCCTCGGACTGGAAGGGTAAAAACCTCGACTCTGTGATAAATACAGACAGAATGGCTGTTTTGCGACCCTGCTTGACGACTGAGGTAGGAGTTACACTAATGTGAGATTGATTGTGTTTATTAGCCTATAGATCAGTAGCTAGGCTTGCAGTCGTTATTGGATGACACCACAGGGATTCCTAATGGCTGTATGATGTATTTGAATAATGCTGGGTACTGTAGTGACAGAACATTGATAAACGAAAACATAAAAACGATCCTTAATTCTGTCAAAATTATGAGGCAGAGGGATACAATGCTGAGCTACAGAGTACTGCATAACAACAAGCAACATATCACTGTTATCAGAAGAAAATCTCTTCTCGAGAACGGTAACTTTACAGGAGAAAGGAAAAAAACTTTATTTTTTATGTTGAATTTTTTCAACATAAGTCATTTTGGGCCATTTCTCTTGGTCCATCCATCATAAAGTGTATAAATAATGTAAAGGGTAACAGGTATTTTCAAATTATATCAAAAACTGAAAAACGGTAAAAATGGAGATACGAGGTTTGGAGATTCTGACGACAGAGATATCAAACTAGTTTTTAGCCATTAAGCAGTATAGTGTATGTGTACCTTACAGTACTGCACTGCCAAGATTTTGGGATATACAGTACTGTGCGAAAGTTTGTCATATTCATAACTCAAATAAACATAAAAACAGTAAAAAGTAACAAGAATTTCTTGGGTCCATATTTTTGATGGACACCTTCACAGCCGCCACAGAGACATCAATTACATCATGAGCTCAATTTTCTGAGCACTGATTGGTCAAACCAGGAGCTGCTTTTTAACTACATATAATACTGGGCTTCCTCGAGGAGAGGCTTGGAAATAGTTAAACAAACACACTAACATCCAGAAAATCACTATTTATTTATATATATATATATATATATATATATATTTACATATATATATATATATATATATATATATATATATATATATATAAATCATTATTAATATTCTATAAATTTTATTTATTCACATATGAACACTTTTCTCAGCAAATAAACACAAACTACACAAATAAATTGATTTTGAAAATGTGTCTTGGGCGCCTGAGACTTTCGCACAGTGCTGTGTTTCGTGAAATTCAGCAAATCTTTCTCTGCACCCTAATTGTTTCTCCACTTCTGCCCACACTGATGTGATGCTAGCATTCCTTTGCAGGAAAATAGTGTAAAGAACACGTTGGCCTTCAAATATAAAGCCTAAATATGGGACTATGTTACATAAAGCCTTAGTCATGAAGCATGCGGTCACTCGCTTCACTCAGCTTTGTGGTCAGGAAAAGAAAAAGGATACAGGTGCAGAAGCAACCCGATCGTGGCTCACCCTGAGTGTGCAGAGGTCAGCACTTTGAGGCTGGCGGCGTTGCGCAGGAGTTTGTCCAGCGTGCTGACGATCTGTGCGAAGCGCGGCCGGGCGTTGCGCTCCTTCACCCAGCACTCCAGCATCAGCTGGTGGAGCACGGCTGGGCAGTCCATCGGTGGGGGCAGCCTGTAGTCCTGCTCCACTGCGTTCATCACCTACAGCAAGAACACACAGGCATGAGGAGTCAGAGCTGCCCTTTAAGACTGTAACCATTAGTGGGGGTATGAAAACATAATTTTAGGATCATGACAATGGGTTTGAATACATGAGTAACTGTAACTAACCCCTTAAATGACCAGGGACCACCAGCAGGCCCAGAGTTTTATTACACACCTCTATAACCGAACAACTCAACTGGTTTGCAACGAAGTCAATGTAGTTACTGAATAATTAGCCTTAGTATATAATAAGCCTGGGATTTTAATTTTCTCTTCAAATTTTATGGAGAGAAAACGCTCAGCTAGCTTACAAACCCTCTCTGAGTGTGTTTTGATACATGTAGCCATAAAACCAACACATTTTTGAAAAACATTTTTCTCTGTGGTGTACAAAGGCAACCAGTAACAGCTTGATTTCAGCTTGCATCATTTCCAGGTTAAGAATTAATCCAGTTCTCCAGATGTATTTTCATTACAGATGCACTGCAATTTCATCCACCAAACTTTTTTGGCTAAAAACGATAGGCCTACAACAAAGCACAGGAGCCTAAGGCTGTGCCAACACGTTTCATAGTCATGAAAACAATGAGAAACAGTGATTTGTCCCCTCTGCTATGTTCCTGCGCCTGTCAGTGCAGATGCGTTCAAACAACTTGAGCAGCATCACATCAACAGTGAAAATTTCAGCCATGTGCAGCTATTTTATGATTTCTATGAGGGACATGACACATGATATTTATAATATCTGTTCGAGTCGATTACTAAGAGGATGTACAACTTCCAGGAACATCTCCAGGTTTTTTTCAGGCCTGAAACCAACTGAAAACTCAGTATGCAGAATACAGCCAAACAATAGAAGCAGAAACTCCCTGCTGGCATGTTATTTTATTGTAATATTGTAGTTGACATACTGTAATCATCACAATTGGCCCCTCCCAGTCATCCATGTGTTTTTGTTTACCTTTTAGTCCTGTCATGTGCTTTTGTTTTGTTTCTTCCCAGTCCTGCCCCCTTGTTTTCAGACCCTGCCCTTGATTGTATCCACCTGTGTTCACCACCTGTGTCTTATTAACCCCCTCGTTGTCTCTGTATTTAAGCCCTGTGCTTTTCCCTAGTTATTTATTGATCTTTGTTTGAAGTGTATTGCATTCTCGTGTGGTGTGTTTTATTATGGTCTTTGTTTGATCCTGTAGTGTTCTGTTTTTCCGGCCTCTGTGGTGTTTCCCAACTGTGCTTGATTTAGTTATGTCTGTTCCCCATTCCATCCGTGTTGGCTCTATGAACCTGGACTGTTTTGACCCCGGTATGGATTTGCCCTTCTCTTCGCACATCATCACTCCCAAACGTCAGCTGTTTTTATTTCATGTCAAACTTGTGTGTCCTGAATTTTGGGTTCAGCCAAGAATTTTTATTTACTCACTGATTTTAATGGACTGTAAGTACATGTAATATGCCCAGTGACAAGCAATACAATAACATCAACATCAAAACATGAGAAAGGGTGTTATAATGTTTGCCATCAATGCTGTGTACCCTGTCATCTGGTTTTATCACGCCAACACTAGTAACTACAGCGCACAGCAAGCTGCACAGGAACGCTTTGCCCAGAAATGCCAACGTTGCTGGTGGAGGCCAGTTAGCGTTATGTAAATGAGATCATGCTGACTGGTCCCCGAGAGATTTCCTCTTGCTGTTAGCCACGTTAGCATTTTCGGGTGATACGAGAGAGAGAGAGAGAAAGAGAGAGAGAGACAGAGAGACAGAAAGAGAGTGAAAGAGAGAGAGAGACAGAGAGAGAGCGAGTGACACAGAGAGAGAGAGAGAGAGACAGAGCGAGTGAGACAGAGAGAGAGACAGAGAGAGAGAGAGAGTGAGAGAGAGAGAGAGAGAGAGAGAGAGAGAGGGAGAGAGAGAGAGAGGGAGAGAGAGACAGAGCTTTGTGACACTGACGTGCGATCCGAAGATGTAGATGCGTTTGTGCAAACTTTAGAGTGATATAAAGAGAGTGATAACACTCTCGCTTGCACTGTAGATTTGTGGAAACTGAGCTAATATGGGCACAAAGAAGTGGAAGCGCTACAGTGCTTGCTTACATCTTGGTTGCTCATATCCCAGTAGGGCCGCTCTCCGAACGACATCACCTCCCACATAACGATGCCGTAACTCCACACATCGCTGGCTGAGGTGAACTTACGGAAGGCGATAGCTTCGGGGGCAGTCCAGCGGATTGGGATTTTTCCACCCTGTGTGAAGAGAAAGACAGGGAGAGAGAAAGAGAGGGAGAGAGAAAGAGAGGGAGAGAGAAAGAGAGAGAGAGAGAGAGAGTGAGAGAGACGCACACCCACACACCACACAAGCCATTTGACTCAGGCACCAACTTCAAACCAACCAGCAGTCCGCAGATGCCTAATTAGAGCAGAGACTGAGTCTTTCTCATGGGCTTCCCTCCCCAGGGTTTTCTCACTGTGTTCATTGATTTCAGCTGAAGACACAAGCAGCAGCAAAGTGGCAGAAGCTCCCTGCACCCTCGGTCTGAACCAGCTACGTCTATTACAGCTTTAATCATGCCTGAAATGTTGGACTGAACCCGAATACAGCAGTACAGTTCTGTCTAAAATGGGTCCGAATATAACAAAACTTCTGTCTTAACATTCTACCTGAAACTGACCTGAGTACAAAAAACTCCAAAACTGACCCATAAACAACACAATTCTGTGTGAAACTGACCCGAGTCCAACAAAATTCTGACTGAAACTGACCTGAGTACAAAATTCTGTCGGAAACTGACCCATAAACAACAAAATTCTGTCGGAAACTGACCCATAAACAACAAAATTCTGTCGGAAACTGACCCATAAACAACAAAATTCTGTCGGAATCTGACCCATAAACAACAAAATTCTGTCGGAAACTGACCCATAAACAACAAAATTCTGTCGGAATCTGACCCATAAAGAACAAAATTCTGTCGGAAACTGACCCATAAACAACAAAATTCTGTCGGAATCTGACCCATAAAGAACAAAATTCTGTCGGAAACTGACCCATAAACAACAAAATTCTGTCGGAAACTGACCCATAAACAACAAAACTCTGTCGGAAACTGACCCATAAACAACAAAATTCTGTGTGAAACTGACCCATAAACAACAAAATTCTGTCGGAAACTGACCCATAAACAACAAAACTCTGTCGGAAACTGACCCATAAACAACAAAATTCTGTGTGAAACTGACCCATAAACAACAAAATTCTGTCGGAAACTGACCCATAAAGAACAAAATTCTGTGTGAAACTGACCCATAAACAACAAAATTCTGTCGGAATCTGACCCATAAAGAACAAAATTCTGTCGGAATCTGACCCATAAAGAACAAAACTCTGTGTGAAACTGTAGGTCTGCTCATTGTATTAGTAAATAACGACTGTGAAAGATGGCTCAGGGTGAAAACGAGGCTTAATGGTTTCTCTACCTGTAACAGCTCTCCACTAATGGAAAATTACAAATTAGTTGGCCCGTTTTAAGTTTCATTCACGTTTTAAAACGATGTTCACCCAAAGTCTAACAATGATTCTTCCATTTAGAAAAGCAGAGATATTTCTCAATGTTCTGGCACCTTTGCTCCCTGGATATGTTAGTCCTACAGCAGTAGTGTTACATATGAAACCCATTTATTAGCTGTAGTAGCAGCAGTAGGTCAGAATATGGATATTACACATTAATATCATGCATGAAGTGCCATTTTCCTCACTGTTAAAAGTACAAATAGTCATAGCAGGACTGTGGATATATCAATATTCTAGCTTTGTATTTCTTGAAAAAACAAAAGGTGCCACAAAGGGTTCTTTAATGTCATAGAAGAACCGATTTTGGTTCCTTAAACAACCTTATTTAAAACAGAGATCAAATGTTCTAATGATATGGGCCCTAAAGGTTCTTCGTTGAACAGGAGTTGGCAACATGTGGCTATTTACTGCCCTGTTGTAGCTCCAGTTAGATTTTTAGGTGAAAATAAAATAATCCTCCTTTACAGTCAACATAGTTTAACAATAAATGCCACAAATTAAAAGCCAAGATAGTAAAATGGACAGTAAATGTTGTGGCTCCCAAGATGGTTTAATTTTTGTTGAAAGGTCAAAACCTACCATTTGGGTGGCCGAGCCCTGAGCTAGAACCTTTACATCATGTCTTTTAAGACTTTTTTCATGCCTCTGGTCATCTTGTCACTACATCATGTCATTTGAAAAGCAGAATTCTTGTTTTTCTCTGAACGTCCATCAAAAAGTAAGGACTTCTGGTCCTCCTCTAAATGGTCTTGTGAGTTTTGATCACATCACTGCCCACCAGCAGGAAGGGAAAATTGTAATTAACCTTGCCCTCCACCTCCAACCACCCTCCATTGAATTTAATGCAATTTTAATGCATTTAAGAAAAAAATGTGTCTCATTAACACACAAAAACAAAAAACAATGACTCTTCCAAAAAAAGGGCTTCTTCAAAGAACAACCTACTGAAAAACTTTTAGGGAACCAAAAGTGGTTCTTCTATGGCTTTGCACAAAGACTTGTGTGAGGTCATGGCACCTTTTATAATTAGCACAACAATTACCTTTTGAAGTAAATGATAAATTTGATCAGGGAGGCTCAAATTTGCACAAATGACTGTACATGACTGCTAAAGAGCAGATTTACTCAGGGACGACTCACCAGAGAGCTGGTGTAGGTGGGGTCGGACGAGTTGTCGTCTAAAAAGCGGGACAGGCCAAAGTCGGACACCTTGCAGACCAGGTTGCTGTTTACCAGCACGTTACGGGCAGCCAGGTCGCGGTGGACGTAGTTCATGTCCGAGAGGTACTTCATGCCGGCTGCGACGCCTCTCAGCATGCCAACGAGCTGGGTTACCGTGAACCTGCCGTCATTCAGCTGGAACAGGAAAGACAAAGCTTGAGCGACATTCACAGATACATGACAATGTTAGTCTTGGGCTTAAATCAGATTAATCTGCCTGACGGTTCTGTTCGACTGCCCTCGTGGCATTGTGTAATCTACTTCAAGATGACGGAATAGCAATATTATGATGTGCAAACTTGTTCATCTCTGCGGTAGCTAAGCTCCTGGGCAGAATTCCTTCTGCCTGTTAATCCTTGCATGCATAATATAACCACATCCCTTTTTATCGGTGAGGCGTAGAAACCTTGCCGCTCAAAAGCTCTTTGTTTCCGAGGCGAAAACAACAGCAAGTCTCGGCGGAAGAAGTGCACTCTACCGTGCTAAGTCCTAAACGATAGCAAAGGAGAGGCCTCCGAGGCTTGATTCTCAATCCCGTCTTCTCTCCCAATTCCATATGACTCATACTAAGCCTCGGAGCAGGAGGAACATCATCAGATCATTACCTGCTCGCACGTGTCACAGTTGCAAGATATAACGAATCCGCTACAAGGTTGTCAAGGTTGTTTTTCTCCTGTCCTACCGATGATTCACACCAACGCTTGTGTTGGTGGGCACATGTAGATCCCTGTATTGTGTGTCCTGAGCTAGCGACGGCACAGGCCGTTCCATCAGGAGGTGACTCGAGGGAGGGAGAGAGAGAGAGAGAAAGCTGAAGGTTGACTCATGTGCCTTGTGCAAGGGATGCCGTGCTCTCTTTAGTCCTGGTCTCACAGAAAGAAGCCCAGCTGACTGTAGGGTTACAGAAGGTACGTTTCATTTAAGAACGCAGGGGTGATCCCGGGTTCTGCTGAGTCTATTTCCGTGATGACCGCTGTCTGCGGAGAAGCCAGAGGCTGAAGAGAACCTCAAGGTGAGGTGAAATGAGGTTTTTTGAAAAGTCCCAAATGCCGTGGCTTACGCTCGGGGGGTGGGTCAGCAAGTTCTACCGTCAACACACAAAAATGCCAACTGGAACTGCCTTAGTCACAACAAGGGCCTTAAATGGTGAGGAACATCTAGTCATAGTGTGCAGAGGGCACAGCGCATGACCCTTTTATTAGGGCACTGTTACCACTGAAATTTCACGTTAAGGCTGGAAAATGAGATGCTTTTAAGGAATACTTTGGCAAAAAAATGAAGATCGGTGTCTGAAATTTGCTTCTTTAGTTTTGCACTGGAGCTACAAGACTAATGTAGCTAACAAGAACAGGCAGCTTATACATCATAAGCACAGCATAATGCAAACCACATATCCAAATCAACACACCTCAAAAGTACGGACAAAATGTTTTATGTTCCTTACAGCTAACCCCTGGTCAACGGACACATTTTGTTAATTATCTAACAATTCCTGTTTATTTGCTGACTTTTAAAATGTTTGAAAAAATAAAACATAAAACGTTGCCTATGTGGAAGTTTTGCTCAGTTTATACAGGGAAATTCACTTGAAAGAGGCCCCGAATACTCTGTAATAACTCTCTCTAGGATGAAGCAATGTGAATGCAACAACATGCGATGAGGTCATCAGTATACAGAGCTTCAAACAAGCTGGGATGCCCCTGCGTCGCAGGGATGCGGTAGGCGCTGGAGAGCTGTCGTGACGTTTACCCTCTCTAATGCTTGCCAATAAGTTCAGGAACATGGATCGCATGGAATGCAATCATGTAGCATATTGTGGGTATGTAGCATCATTTTTGGGCTCAGACTGCTTCATCCTAACGGGAGTTACAGCAGAATATTCAAGGCCTCTTTCGAGTGAATCTCCCTGTATTTATTATGCACAAAAATGCCATATTTATATGTTCCCTACAGAGAATGTATTAACTTATTTTCCCTTATAACATCAACACGACATGTGATTTGATCAGGGGTGTTCAAGTTTTTGCATATGGCTCTATATTCTGCATAACATCCAGTGGTCTTCCATGTTTGTTTGGTTGGAAGCCAAAATATTGCCAAACTGGCATGCTGGCATCCTTCTTCTGGACCAGCTCGTCCAGTTTACTCTCCACTGAACTCCAGGCTGAAAACATGTTGTAATATTTCCAAAGGTTACTTAAAATATGAAGGTTTGTAGTTAATTAGTACGACGATGTTCTTTTTCTACAGCCTATAATTGAGTGTCTTTCTTTTGTAAATGTATATTAATTAATCAAAGATTAGAACGACTGTCCAAAGGGACTAGTAAAGCAATACGTGAAAGAAAACGATTATTGAAATGATCGTGGTATTGTAGTACATACAAAACTATACGATCAGCTACATTTGAGGGTTGTGTTTACAAGGCCTGCGCTCACTCTTGGGTGAACTCACCCTGAGGAAGGAATCCAAAGCGCCGTTCTCCATGAACTCAGTGACGATCAGAACTGGGCAGCTCCTGGTCAGCACTCCTTCCAGGTGAATGACGTTAGGGTGGTCAAACTGGCCCATGATGCTGGCCTCGGCCAGGAAATCCCGCCTTTGCCGCTCTGTGTAGCCCGCTTTCAGCGTCTTGATGGCCACGGTCACTTCCTTCCTGCCAGGCTGCTTCAGGCGACCGCGACACACCTCCCCGAATTCTCCTAAGGGTTTGGGAGGGGGGACGGGGGCAGGAGGACGGAGAGAAGGGAGGAGGGCAGTGGAGGAGGAGAGTGAGGGACGGGGGTTTTGGGGTGGGGGAGGAATACCGATTTGAGCCGAGGGCCAAAAAACTGACGAAGATTCGTGTTGTTTTGCGAAAGAGGGTGCAAAAAGAGAGGAAAGGAATGGAACAGGGGAGCGGTCAGGGGTTGTACAGGCAGGGGACGGATGGGGAGAAACGACAAGAGAGGAGTCTGGGGGCTGATGATGGGGAGGGAGGGGACAAGAGTTTGAGGATAGCAGGAGATTTGGGGTTGGGCCCTGAAGTGGGTCCCAAATGTGTTATGCAAAGGAAAAATGAAAAGAAAAAGTGAGTGAAGGAATGAGAAGGAGGCAGAAGGGAGGATTGAACAAGCACAAGCGTAAAAGAAAGAGAGAAAGATGAAGAAGGCAAGCAGCATGCGGTCAGTTAGTACAAGTACAAGCTAACAGCTGTAGCTGTCCATACTTTTGGTCATTTTTTTGTTAGTCTACTTTGCATTCTTAGCTAGATGTGTTTTGATGTTTATCCTGATTGTGCCATATACTGTAGATATTCCTGAGAGGTGAGTCTTATTCGGTGTTTCACATACTGCACTAAATCCAATTAAACGGATCTAATTATGCTCTCGATTCAAGGAATGATTTGGTGAAAAATCAAATGTACACACTTCTCCACTTCCTCAAGCTGTACCTGATCAGCTAAGACATATTTGGTGTCCAAATCTTGCTTCTTTAGTTTAGAACTGGAGCTACGAGGCTAATGTTGCTAATAAACACTAGAAGTCAATAGTCACCAAAATCTTTTCTGGAAATTACACTAAAACTTCTCTCAAATCACTCACACTGCTTCCATGTCTTCATTAAGGTCACACAATTTAGGAAACAACTGTCTGAGACCATCTTAAATCAGCTCTGGCCCAGAGAAGGTGGCAGCGTTTCTGGATCTTGTTTATATATGGTTTCTTCTTTGCGTGGTAGAGTTTTAACTTGCATTTGTAAATTCATCCATATTCTCTGAATTTTTCAATGATATTGTGTACTGTATATCACGAAGTCCCCAAATTCTTTGTTATTTTACATTGCGATATGTTGCTCTTGAATTGTTGCACTATTCGATCATGCAGTCTTTCACAGAGCTGTGAACCCCTCATCATCTCTGAGATGCGTTTTTATACCCAATCATGCTACTGACCTTTTTGAAATGTGTTGCTGGCATTAAATTCATGGCCATTCTTCTTCAAAACACAATAACATTTCTCAGTTTCAATATTTGCTATGTTGTTTTTGTACTGTTTTCAATTAAATATAGTGTTTAAATGATTTGCACATCTTTGCACTTGGTTTTTATTTCCATTCTGCACAGCTACCTAACTTTTTTTGAAACAAGGTTGTAAATGTAGTTCATGGTAAGTGATACTGTTTCCTCTTAAAGTTTGGGGATGTATTTACAGAAAAGATTTGGGTGACTACTGACTTCTAGTGTTTCACAGCAACATCAGCCTCATATTTCCAGCACAAAAAAAGGATATTAAATATGTCTTTGTTGATCGACTACATCTGGGGTAAGAGGAAAACTGTAAATTAGATTTTTTTCCAAACCGTTCCTATAAGGATTGACGATATTCACGATATATACAGGATAAAGCATACTGTGACAATTTATTATGATAACCATAAAGTATCATATTACCCACAACTACTGCACAGATTTTGGATTGTACTCCAATAAATCTGTACAGTACATTTGCGTCGTATTATTTCTAACTCTGCATTCATGGTTGCACACAATTAACCTTCCATGTTCAATGAAAAATGCATTCTTGTTAACGTAACCTTTATTTAATGAGCATTTCTACAAATATTTTGTCAGTAGTGGCACTTACATCTAACTCAAACTGATCTGCAAACGACAATTTGAGTCAAAATTACAAAAAAAAAAATATTTTGTTAGATTTTTCTGGAAAAATGGACAGGTTAAAGTCATATCCATAGCACATGTAACATATCGCTGTTGTCGGAAGAAAACCTTGTATCTCCAAAATGGTAACTTTACAGGAGAAGGAAAAAACCTACTTTACTTTTAATGTAAGTCAATGGAACCAGACTTTTTTACAAGTCATTTTGGGCCGTTTCTTTTAGTCCATTAATCATAAAATTTATATATATTGTAAAGACTAACAGGTATTTTCAAATTATGTGAAAAACGGAAAAAAGTCAAAAAATGGAGATACAAGGTTTTCTTCTGACAACAGCAATATGTATGCACTACAGCAGGGGTGAGCAACTCTGGTCCTGCAGGGCCGGTGTCCAACACAGTTTGGAGGTTTCACTGGCTAGACACACCCATTTAACCTGGCAATTAACAGATGAGTGTAATCAGGTGTGTTGGAGCAGGTAGGTCACCACACTGTGCTGGACCACCAGGACCGCAGTTGCGCACCCCTGCATTACAGAGTTAAAAATGTGGATATCCGAACTAAAGTGTCCATCCTAATGTGGCGCTGCTTCGTACATGTAAAGAGCCCAAGATGGACATTTGATGCTTCGCTAATCCCTGCTAGCACCACTCAAGCTAAAACACTAGCTATCACGATACACTTAGATTAGATGTTGGTGTTTCTCTTTGACACCTGATCTGCGGAGATGGTCAGATACAGCCAGAGTGGTGCTGTTTGCTTCTTTATGCTTAGGCCTGGCTGAGCGCTCTCTCCAGCGTGAAATGGCTTTGCTCACCTGCTCCGATGACTTCCTCGATCTTCACGCAGGAAATGTCGATCTCGCGGGCGAATTCATGGACGGCCTCGTTGGGGTCTTCGTAAGTGAACGGGTCGATGTACACTTTCACGCCAGGAGACACTGCAAGGAGAAGAGAAGGCTTAACGCGTCTCGTCTGCCTGTGACGGTTTCTGTAAGCCAGCAAGCTTTGATGACATTCGCTAAAGGACTGACTGGGAAGCCCACTTGAAACAGCCGGCTGGCTCTCCACACACGCCATAAGAGCGTATACACAAAAATGGCTGGTATGTTGAATGCAGGCTAGAATGTTAATTAACGGATTTGTATTCGTCCAATTAATGTCTTCTGTATTCTAAATTGCATTTGCATATTTGGCTCATTAGGCTGGTGCAATGCTATGAGCTCAGATCTCTAAAAAATGACAAAAATTTTGTGACATGCAATCGCGCATGTATACAGTGTTTCTGTACTTCAACAGGACATGGTATTTTGCCTCGTTGTGTAACTTGAATGTGTATATTCATATCCATATATCCGTTCAAACAGTCCCTATTTACAATGCTAAGCAAAAGTCAGAGACCACCTTTTAAATTTATTTTATATTCAGTCAAAACGGCCATTAAGTACTAAGTTATTCGTTTTTCAGCAGCAGGAAAAAAAAACCAGAAGACATATATTTGCTTTAGAACAGCTTCTCATTCCTTCAATGAGACTTCAGTTTTTTTAAGAAATCTGCAGGGATATTTTTTCACACCTCCAAAGTTCAGTCTTGGAAGTTGGTTGCACTTTCTGCTTCTCACAATTCAAATTTAGACTCCTCAGCCCACAAGACCTCACTCTGCATCTCAGATATCTAAATTCAGGGATCTATTACAAATTTTCTTCCTCTTTTTTGTTTATTCTTTTCTCAGCAAGAGCTTCTAAACCGCTACACATCCTTTCAGACCCATAGCATTGAGACTTTTTTTTCTGGTAAAAGTCATTACTATATTGGCTTGAGAATACTGTTAGAAGAACTCTGGGTTGGTTCTTGTCTTCACTCTGCATTCAGTTCAATCGCTGTCGTGGGAACCAAACCTCGTATCTCCGAAATGAGAACTTTACAAGAGAAGGAAGAAACGTACTTTACTTTTAATGTAACTCAATGGAACCAGACGTTTTTCCAAGTCATTCTGGGCCGTGTCTTTAGGCCCATTCTTCATGAAATTTATAAGCAATATAAAGGATAATGGGCATTTTCAAATGATGTCAAAAACTGAAAACAACAAAAAAATGAAGATATGAGGTTTTGTTCCGGCAGCAGCGATGCGGATCTCTTAAATTCCATCAGCATCTCAACTGGTTTAATTTAATGAAGAAGTAGATAATATTAGGTACCTGTAAAAACGGAGAGTTTTGAGATTCACATCATGAAATCTAATTGTTTTTTTTATGCACAAATAAAGGTTTACTGCCCATTTAAACAGTGTAACATATCATTTTCTCAGACTTGTGCACAGTACTGCATGCATAGGGACATATGTAATTGTATTAAGGCTTAATTATAGGTTATTACTCTGAACACTCACCGTACTGCTGCAGTTTCTCGGTGTACTCCAGCTCAGAGCCTGTGCGCTGCCTCCTAAAACCAGACCAAAACATATTCTCATACACTATTGCCTCCCCACTAGCATACAGTAGCAGTCCAAAGTTTGGACACACCTTACTCAATGAAAAATTGCATAATATTAGATTTTCTGACATAATTAACTGAAGCCTTATACCTAAATGCTTAAAACTTGTTTCTATGACAACTGCCAATGTATAAATTTACTCCCAAAACTAAAGTTAATTTACAGACTATTTGCTTCCTACAAGAAGTAGTCTGTAAGTTGGAAAAGGCTGAACCCACTATTATTGCATAATCCTTGGATTTGGATAAAAGCCAATTAGTCCTTATTACTACGTTTGAGCCAATCAGGTGTGCTTTGGGGGGGGTCTAAATAGATCTATTTGACAAGGCCAGTATTTCTGATTGGAGTAATTCCATATGTGTTATTTAAGAAGTAGAACTTATTGCAAGGTTATGTGTTATCGCAAATGATATCATGGCTATGATTGGGTGCGTACTGTAAATCATCACCATGACATTACCTTACACACAACATTGTGTTCATAGAGTTTTCTATTGCTTTATACAACAGTTCTGTGACATACAGACAAAAGTAAAGCAAAAGAAGCCCTGAATATTTTATGTGTTTCAATACAGGCAGATCCTTCCGCCGAAGAAAGTAGTTCCCTTTATCCTTACAGACAGAGCCATTAAACTGTTGCATTATTTGTCAGATGATCTGAACGTGGATTGGTTCCAGTCAGTCTGTAAAGCATTTCATCTGTGTCCTGTTCAGTTTCTGGCTAATTCCGGTCTGTTTAGTTGTTCTGTTATCACAGCTGCCAGCTGGGAAGCTCACCTAGGGCCAACAACAGGTTTGGTATGTGATGTAGGTTTGCTGTCAGACTTCAAAATCTGGCCAAATATCTTACAGAAGGAATGTAAAGTATTCATTTTCCAGTTTTGTATGTGGAAAGTGGAAACTTCTGATTGGCGGCAGCACAAAGGAAGTCCTACTTAGCAACCGGTGCTGAGCAGAAAGACAGTAATTGTGAAAATTATCACACAGCATGAGTAGAGCACTTCTCAACCAATCAGACTGGGTGGTTGTTTGCCAACGCAGGTTCCTAAGCTTGAGACTTTTCGCCTCTTGTCGCCCAAAACGCTGATCGCTCTTCGCCTGTGTGCGTTTCTGAGGTCCACCTGACCATTGATTGCCACGGTATTACTGACACGAAGCACAAATCAGATGTGTTCCCACTAAAAATCCGTGTCTATCAGTATGTGAGGAAAACGGTATTTGTTCTCTGTGATTACTGTCTATGCATGTACTATGCTACTCAATGATCAATTCCTATTGGTAATCGCCACGTCGCTTCGCTTATTCACATAAAGTCAAACTCTTTGATTGACTTTGTTGCGCCGCTGACATTCACATCGCCTCCTCTTGCCGGAAATCGCCAGCTCTCATTGAAAATAAATGACCTCTGGCCGCCTTGACTCTGACGGTGTAAAGGCAGGGTAAGGCTTGGTGAAACGTTCATGCAACTTTATTTGCATGAAACCTACATGAAACTAAGTTGCACTTGAGAATGTGAGGCACCCTGCAACTCATCTGAAACTCAGCGACAGTTGCAAGGATGAGTGAGATTATCAAGGTAGGTTATTACCATAATGGCTAAATAATCATTCACTTTCTACATATAAACAATTCACAAAAAACTGAAATATTAAGCAAAGAACACTTAGATAAACAAATGAGGGATATACAGATATGGGAAAAAGAACGGTAATAACCTCTGAAACGATATAAATGCTGCAAATACATAAACAACATGTTGCAGATGACTTTGTCACGATTGGCCCCTCCCAGTCCTCCATGTGCTTTTGTTTTGCTTTGGTCTTGTCCATGTGCTTTCTTTGTTTTGATTCTTCCCTGTCCTGCCCCCTTGTTTCTTGACTCCGCCCTTGATTGTTCTCACCTGTTATCCACCTGTGTCTTGTTAACCCTCGTTGTTTCCTTGTATTTAAGCCCTGTGTTTTCCCCTGTTAGTTTGCTGGTCTTTATTTGGTCTTTGTATGGTACTGTTTGGTGTTTGTTCTTCTGGCCTCCGTTGTTTGTTTATCCAGTGTTCATTTTTGTCATGTCTGTCCCTCCATCTATCCATCTCTCTGACCCTGGACCGTTTTGACCCTGATTCTGGATTTGCCCCTAATAAATCTCGCTTCTCTTCGTCCGTCTCATCATGGCTCCCCAGCGTTACACTTTATAGCGAGAGCAATACCTACATCAAAATCTAACAACTGCTAATTTGGTTAACTAGCAGAGAAACCAAACGCATCAAGTTGCTCGGACATTATATTGCAGACAACTCAGAGCTTGCAACTAGTTGCATAAAAGCAAGAGAAGGTCAGTGTAAATGTATTCAGTCTTTCACCCTGTATCTGATGGGCTGATGCAGCTCTGCATGGTTGACGTGTACAGAACATCAGACAATTAGCATTAAGGCTCTGGCTTCCGTTTTCAGCCCACAGTCGCAATGTTACACGGTTCAAGTGAGCTCAACATGGGTTACATACCACAAAAAGGGACAGAATGCCCACGCATCCCGGGTCAAACGCTCGGAGAAGACGGGGCAGATGGAATATACGTGTTGAATCCGCTCTGTGTTGATGCTAGTGTCATGTAGCGACTGATGTTGAATGGCGCCTTTTAAAGGCCGAGTCATCTCATTAGGCTCCTTTTGTTTTGCTAACTTCGCACAAGTAGAGGGTTTTGGAAGGGGACGGGGAGCGGAGGGGGCCTTTTGGAATGCACTGTCTATGGGATCCCCCCTGCCTTTGTCTCCTGACCCAAGCTGACAATGACGCCTGCTGCTAATTAGCATCTCATCTCCAATTTAAATGGGCGGCGGAGAAGAATGACGCCTCTCACACACACACACACACACACAGGACAGCGAAACAGAATGCATGAATGAAAAAGAAGAAAAGAGGTGAAGGGGGGGGGGGGGGGGGGGGGGGGGGGCTTCGGCCTGACAGGGAAGATGGCCCAGCGTGGACACAGTGAGGGTCTGCGCTCTCTGCTAGCGAGCGGCTAAGTCTGTTGGCTTTCTTGTGCTACTTAGCATCTAGCATTGCTGTGGTTTTGCTACATTTTAAATGTGCCTGCGTGATTAATTAGCTACGTAACTCACTTCACTTGCATTCAATTTACATTCTGAATCAACAGGCTTGAATTATGAGTGGGTCATATGGCAAATACAGCAGTGCTATGCTAGTACCAAGCTACGCTGCCGTGCCTTGACTTAACCAGGCTAATTCAAATACTTGTAATAGCACTTTTAGCCTGAAGCTGGACATTCAGCCAACATTTTTGCTCTGTATTTGTTATTGGTTGCTCTTTTTTTGCTATAGAAAGTGCTCATGACCATTAATACAGCACTGTGCGAAAGTCTTGGGCACCCAAGACACATTTTCAAAATGTATTTATTTGTGTAGTTTGTGTTCATTTGCTGAGATATGTGAATAAACAAAACATATAGAATATTAATTAATAATGATTTATATATATATATATATATATATATATATATATATATATATATATATATAAAATAAACTGTGATTTTGTGGATGTTAGTGTGTTTAACCATCTCCAAGCCTCTCCTCGAGGAAGCCCAGTATTATATGTAGTTAAAAAGCAGCTCCTGGTTTGACCAATCAGTGCTCAGTAAATTGAACTCATGATGTAATTGATGATATTAACAAGTCTCTGTGGCGGCTGTGAAGGTATCTAGGAAAAATATGGACCCGAGAAATTCTTGTTCCTTTTTATTGTTTTGATGTTTATTTGAATTATGAATACGACTTTATTCTGATGTATATTGTGATGAACTCACTGCTGAGGTCAACTGTTCAAAAATTTGCTTAGATGCCTAAAACCTTCGCACAGTACTGTGCTTGTGAGACATTTGGTGGTCCTTTATCCATTTTCTCATGTTTTCTTTGTTTTTTATCTCATATACATGAAATATGTGACTTCAAACATGCACGGATTAGGCAGGCACTGCTTCTCTTTCCTCCTCCAAACTGGGCTGTGCCAAAGAATCCTACCTCATAAAGCCTCTGAGTTTATTTTACAGTAGACGTAAATGCAGAGCCTATATAAAAATCTGATGATGACATTTTGGGAATCGATCCAAGAGAGAACCGTGATATGTATACAAACCCATTCTTTTCTCATATACCAACCACTTATGCTCTCTTTTTAACGAAGCAGACATTTGGCTAGTGCTCTTTAAGCACTGACTACATCCACAATGTGCTCCAGACAGCGTATTGTCATGTAAATGATCATGATTAACAATGACATATCGTCATATTTCCCACTCCTCGTTGGAATCTGCGCTTGCTTTATCCAAATGTTCTGATGTCGATGACAAAGACATGGTGAAGAATATTAAGAACGGCTAAATCAAATCTTAATTTCTCCTCTTCTACTTACTATTTCACAATTTAAGGCACAAGCATTTGCATAATGGACACGACTTGATGTGTTGCTCTCACCTGAGGCAGACCACAGCTATGACCACCATAGCAATGATGACCACGAAGCCAGCCAAGGCCGAGCCGATGATGAGGGGCAGCTGGTCCTGCACTGACCGCTCTGGATCATCTGTAATAGCGAAGTTCACACGTCAGTCTGCTAATAGGTCAGTATTGTACTAAATAATCACATTTTCACAGATTTCCCCAAAATGTAGTTGATAAACTGAGATACGTTTGGTATCTGATGTTGGCTCCTTTAGTTTTAGTAGGCTAGTAGCTGACAAGCAATGGGAACTTATACCCCAATTATTAGCATTAAGCCACCACCCACTTGCCTCAAACTGTGTGAGTAGCCAAGTAATTTCAAATAGACTTACTTTTGTCCCTTTTTGTCCATTGTTAGCTACATTAGCCTCACAGCTCAAGTGCAAAACTAAAAAAGCAAACTTCAAACATCAAACTGAAGGATGACTGAAGGATTACTTTGGGGTACATCTGATTTAACGAAAGGCAGGCGTACCATGCAGGCTTGTGCTGAAGTCCACTGGGTTACTGTAAGTGCCGTAGCCGGCCACTGTGCGGGCTCGGACCTGGACCGTGTACACTTTCCCCGCCTTCAAACCCTCCACCCTAGCTGAGCTGGACTGAGCGGTGACCGTGTGCGAGAAGGACTCTCCCTGTAACACAAACACAGTGGAAGCAGATTCGATATGTTCTTTTTCAAAATAAGCAAATGCCTGAAGTGGCGGTGAAACGATCTAATTCAAACTAACGGGCCAAACCATCCGTGTGAAAACACTCTGGTGAAAAAAGGGTTTGGACTAAAGACCATGACTCCGAGCGAAACCCTCCAGTGGAATTATCCGCCACTTTCAGCGTTAAGCGTTCACTTGTGACCGAGGGCCATCTGTTCCCCCATTGTCCTGGGCTTGAAGGGAAGCCGGGGCCAGCTTAAACCCATTCTGGCAGACCGCTGTGATGTCACCTGGCCCTGGTTCAAGGCCTCTTCGGCTGGATTTCAAGTTTTGAATCATGCCGTTTCTTACCCGCTCCTGGTACTTGATCTCATAATCCAGGATCACCCCGTTGGGCTGCTCCGGGGGCAGCCAGGACAGGCTCAAGGTGCTGGCTGTGGCCCGCATCAGGTGCACCGTGGGTACGGCTGACGGGGCTACAGGGTCAAGAGAGAAACGGGTTGATTAAGGTACCAGTGTTTCAACTGAAATTAAATTTACACAGCTACCCCTATTACAGTCTATTAAACAAGAGATATTTGTCTTACGTTTGCTTGTTTACAGTAGTAGCAGCTATTTTGCAGCTTATACAACGTCAGAATTCACATAAGCACATCTATTAAAGATTATTTAACAACCCAATGCTGTTTAAGGCAAGTATGTTATCATTTAGGCATACAGTCTACACAATGCTAATTGGTGCACATAAGCTTCCAGTTCTTGTGAGCTACACTGGCTTTGTTAATCCGCCAGTGCAAAATTAAAGAAGCAAACTTCTGACACCAAACATGTCCCGAAGGATTGACTGTAGCTGGAATTATGGGGCAAACATTGCCATTTTGTTCATTAACACCTTCAAATCTGAGGTTTATTACATACTAAGGCTTATTATTCAGTAGCTACAGGGCAGGGCTGAACGATTTGGGGAAAAATACCTAATTGCAATTTTCCTGAATGATACTGCGATGGCAATTTAAATTGCAATTATTTTTTAAAGATGGTCCAGGTCAGTCATTTTGGCCTAGAAGACCAGAACATCCACTTTTTCTGGCTTGAGACTTGAACATGCCAGACTGTCAGTTAGCTGTGGTTGTGATGTCAAAGCATATCGTTGTTTGGTTGCTTTTGATTGGTCCAGCTCCTCAACAGGCAGTTTGCAAGCTCTGATATTAAGTTGATGTTACCCACATAAGACATTGTTAATAAAAAAGTGATTTTAAAAATTGCACTCTTTTAAATTTTGATTTCGATATAAAAACGATGCAATGCAAACTGGCTGAGCTATTCTTAGGTTATAGAAGTGTGTATTAAAACAAAGGGGTTAAGTTCTGTTTGGGGCCACCCATCGTTTTCTGAATAACTGCCGATATCGGCCATGATACAGATTTTATTCTTTCAATTTTGTTATCTGAATCAAGAAGTATCTTTTGTGGACAATCATTGTTGGTGTTTCGTCTTTGCGAAGTTGCACTGAATCAGCTTTTACAGATTTAACACACTGTATCCTTCACATCAAGTCCAATGAGAAGACATGAAGATAATGCAGAGGAAGGAGAAACGGATTTGTTGCGTAGTAATGGCAGCACCTCAAAGACACAAGCGCCTGTTTAAAGGGTGGTTCCATTAAAGTGAATGGCCGAGACACATGCACATCTTTTTTACACGAAAATGAGACTGTAGCTGCTGAAACTGGTGAAAACCATCGTAGATACGCTGAATATGTAACTCGTCCCGACTTAATGCCTTTTCAAAATCACCTATATCCCAGCCCTTCAAAATATCCCAGCCCTTCTTCTACAGGTACATTCATTACACGGAGAGAGAACGATTGCAGCCAAATCTCACCTGCTTGATTGGTAGTGATGTTGACAGTGGCGTAGTGGGGTGCTGAGGGGCTTTTGGCGGAGACCCCGTTGACGGCCTGGATCTCGAAGCTGTAGCGTGTGTGCGCTTGCAGGTTCCTGACGGCCGCCTGCCTCTCGGCCAGGCCCAGCCGCCTCGGCGAGACGTCCACGTTATCGTCGCAACGCACGCAGAATCCGCCACTGTGCTGGCACTTCTTACACACCACGTTGTAGACCACATCAGCCCGGCCACCAGAGTCTCTCGGCTCCGCCCACTCCAGAGACACGGAGGTTTCGTTCACGCTGGAGATGACGTTTAACGGAGCTGAAGGAACGGCTGCAGAGAGTCAGAGAGAGGGTTAAACTCTCAACAACACATTATTACACCATATGATTGTATTACATAATATCACCGTCAACTGTGCTGACTGTCCACTTTATTAGAAACAGCTACCTTGTATGGCCACTTGAGTTACCTGTCGGAACAAAACTTCGTATGTCCATTTTTGTCGCTTTTCAATTTCAGACAGAATTTGAAAAATGCCTGTTGCCCTTTACACTGTATGTAAATTTCATAATGAATGGACCAAAGAAAACGGCCCAAAATGACATGGAAAAAAGTCTGTCTCCATTGACTTACATTAAAAGTAAAGTAGGTTTTTCCTTCTCCTGAAAAATGATCATTTTGGAGACGCAAGGTTTTGTTACAACAACGGCGATATGCATCAACTCCATAGGTATACAATTGACTTAGCTATGCCCAAAACTTTTGCCAAGTTGAGTCACTACATCACGATGAATTTCCAGTCCTTACTGGACATAACTTTGTTAGCTTATATTGCTAATCGAAACTATGTAAACAGAATTCATCTCCATGCTAATGTCACCTCAATTACTACCTTTCACACACACAATAAACAGCATTTGGAGTTAAAAACTCACTCGAAATGTCGTTTTTACACATTTTGATAAAAACTGATTCATTTGCTACCATTTCACAATAGGTTGAAGGTTGAAGCCCAGTGGTCACCAACCCTGGATCCTTCTTGCAGAGTCTAGTTTCAATCACAATCTGCCACACCAGCTCCAGCTAAGAAGTCTTTGAATGGCTTGATCAGATGCAATAGTGTGGGGAAAGTGGGGGAAGCAGCATATTGGAACTAAGCTCTGCAGGAAAGCAGATCTCCAGGAGGAGGGTTGGAGTTAACAATGCTGTAGCTCAACTGTTACTGCACAGTTTGTCAGCACCCCCTTTACACTCATTCATTACTGGTCGGTTTCTGACCACAGCACCGCTGTTGACTAGGTATTATTTTTGTGGTGGACAAGTCTCAGCACAGCAGTGGTATTGCAAAGGTGGTGGTAGTCGAGCTGGATGTCATTTTAGACAAGCAAGAATCTAGCTAACGACCAACAAAGAGAAACAAAGTCCAGCTGAAACCAGCTACCAAGAAAAGCTGGTCTGGGTAGGCGGATTTTATTTGTACTTGCACTCACTTTCCACTTTATATGCCCACTCTGTAGGTGCACAATTACAGACTGTTGTCATGGACCTTCTACCTAATTAATTGCAGGTCATTTTCTGACCGCAGGACCTCTCCTGACTGGGCTACGGTCTTCGTACAAGGCAAGGTGGTTTCTAATGCATTGGTTAGTCATTACAACACATAACACCACATAATTACAATATGCAACATCAGTACCATATAATGTAACATACTGTGCGGTACTAAGTAGCCCATTATAAGCTGTAACTACGCCATTACACCAGCTTTGAACTCAGAACCTTGTGCGACATTCATTGGATAACAGCATCTGGTCTGTATCAATCGGAGCCTCAAATGAAAATTCCACTGTAGGTCTCAATGGTAGAGTTTTCAGCCCTCCTGATGCGGCACACAAATCCTTGCAGTCTACTTTAAAGCAGACACACTCTCGACAAACAGAGCGAGCGGCGTATGAATGCTCAGACTGCCAAGTGCTAAACTGCTCAGGATCAAACCTAATCCCCCGAAGGGGCGGATAAAAAGTGGGTGTTTATTCCGACTCATTTCGGCGGCCCTCATTGATTCAATTAGCTAATCACCCGCGCATATTCGCTCCAAAAGCGCCTGATTGGGCGTTCGCGCGGGAGCACGGGATATGGCCCTCGTTTGTCAGGTCGGATTTCAGACCAATGGATCTCGCTCACTGAGTTATAATGCAAAGTAATTAAAAGCAGAGGCAGCAGTTAGAAAGAACAAAACAAGCCCCTGGTGAATTCAAAGCTTTGGGCTTGATTGCTGAAAAGAAAATAAATCTTGTTTTTTTTTTTTTTTCCCGGCTGATGATATTTCGCACACGGCACTCTCTGTGAAATACATTCAGAACATGCCGGCTCTGAGGGGCGAACACTGTAATTAATCTAGTTCATATTTACACAGATTACTGCATATGCGCGCGTGAGTTCATGCGAACAGTGTGGTGGAAAAAACACCAACTGTACCCAATCCACACCATCCCCAAATGTGATGTTGAAGAATGTTTGGTGTATGAAGTTTACGTTTTACATTTACGGCATTTGGCTCACGCTCTTATCCAGAGCGACTTACCATTTGATCTTTTTTTTTTTTTACACAAGTAGGCGAAGGTGGTGTTTGGAGTCTTGCCCAAGGACTCTTATTGGTATAGTGTAGGGGGCTGACCCAGGTGGGGGACTGAACCCTAGTCTACAGCGTAGAAGGCAGAGGTGTTACCCACTACACTAACCAACCTCTTCCTCTACTTGTTAGCGACATTAGCTTCGTGGCACTGGTGCTGGAGTTGGGTTAAATGATAAACCGCATGGCTAAATCGTCACACGCTTGCCTCAAACTAGTGATGTGCAAGCATTTGAGAACTTAACCTTTTCAGGAGTCAGTATTTAAAGACAGATATCAGACATTGAGAGAGAGAGAAAATAGACAAGCTATCAATTCAGCCGTTTTTTGTTTTGACAGCACTGTAAAACGGGATGGTACTGTTATATTTGCACATATTATATTCAAATATGTATTTATGTTACATTTTGCTACTGTGAAACACTCAGCGTGAGCACACAAGGAGGCATTGTTGAGAACATTGTTGAGAAAGCAGGAATAGTGCAGTTCTTGCATGGTCTTTTTGCTAACTAGGCTAACTGACCTACTTCAGCTGATGCCAGCTGGGTCTAAACAGTGAGGGTGTATTTCTAGGCTGATTTTCTGTTTCAACAGGACTGTAAAACGCCACAGTTCTCTCAAATTCACATATATGCATGTATATTATGTTATAATATGGAACAGTGCCTTAGTGTGCACGCGTGAGGACAATTTGCTAGGAGCTATGCTAACTAACCTATTTTAGCTGATGCTAGCTGGGTCTAGAAACACTGAGGATGTATTTCTAGGCTAACAATTCAATGATTTTCTGTTTTAACAGGATTATAAACTGGGACAGTGCTGTCATATTCACACTCGGCGTATAAAGACACGTTGTTAAGGACATTGCTGGGGAAGCAGAGATAGCGCAGCTATTGCATGGCCTTTTCGTTAACTACAGTGAGGATATATCAGCGCCGGTTTATGAGGAGCCACTTCCTATTTCCACCGTTATATCAAAACCAGGACTGCTAAACAGCAGAGGGCGCTTGCGAGTGAGTCCTCTATGAATGAGAGTGAATGGAGCTCAACGGCTAAAAACGAAAAAGTTAAAACAGTTTCTAATCACTCGCCCAGAACGTTTCTTTAATTTTAGAAAGGAGAAGGATGGATTTCACTAAAAAAGCAAGGAAAACTCACCTATATATTTCCCTTTTTCTACAGCAAACGGGGTTTGGGCAGCAGGAGGCGGGCTTTACTGCTAAAGCGTGATGATTGATTGGCGAGCGGAGCAACTCATTGGCTGTTCGTGCTCACTCATGTCATGGACATACATGAGGTGCCGTTTCAAACTCCTATAGCTATATGTATCTATATTAAGCTACACTGTCCTACTATGGAACAGTGTCTTAGTGTGAGCATGTGAGGACAATTAGCTAAGGACTATGCTAATTAACCTACTCTAGCTGATGTTAGGTAGAGCCAGAAACAGGGAAACGATATTTCTCTGACAAAATATGTTGGCACATCTTTCACTGAGGAGAAAAGACCTCATGGAGAAGATAATGTGTTTATATAAGCATCAAATGTTGTACTCCTCCCACAGTCCAAAGACATGCAGTCAGGCCAATTGGACGTGCTAAATTGCCCCTAGTTGTGAGTGTGTGAGTGACCGTCTGTCTGCCCTGCGATGGACTGGCGACCTGTCCAGGGTGTATCCTGCCCTCTGCCCGATGACCGCTGGGATAGGCTCCAGCACCCCCCCCATAGACTTGTTTACATGGTTTCTGACATAAAAATGGGCAAAAGTACATACAGGTTTTAATGCTTTTAGCTTTGTAATGTATTATTGTGCATTTTTGTACATAAAAATTATATATACATAATTATATATACATTTTATATATACATATTTCGTCTGATTGAAAACATAAAATCCTAGTGAGCTGAACTACATAGTTGTAGGTCATTAAATCTAGGCAGGTTGGAAAAGCCCATCTGTTATTGCACAGTTTATCAGACCCCCTTGACCCCTTTATCATTGGCCAGTTTCCTACCATTGGACTGCTGACCAGATGTTATTTGGGTGGTGGATCTCTTATCAGTGGCAGTGTTTCTGACACTGTGTGATACAATGTTATCTATAAAAATGCGCAAAATTAATGAGAAATCTTTTCATTTTTCACTATGTGACATAACAGTGTCCATTATTACTGCATTTAGGGTGATGGGAAATTTGTAAATCTGATCTCACACACACACACACACACACACACACACACACACACACACACACACACACACACACACACACACTTTTTCTAAGCCGCTTCTCCCTCAGGCTAGTGGGAAATCTGATCTTTGAAATTGTATTTTTTTATCTATTTTTTGCTAAACTGCTTTAAAAATCCATGACAAATCCTGTGATTGGACCTGCACACATACACACAACGCACACACACTCACATGGGCATCCCACAGGCTAAGTGCTTGTGATGAACCTTCCTCTACATGCACTTCTGGGACCTTCTTTGATAGATGCAATGAAGCTGACCTTTATCTCTTCTTTATTCCGTGCCATCGAGCAAATTAAGCATATTAAACGAGACGGAAACACACAGAAGGCCTTGAACACCTGCACGGCTCTACAAAGCGCTTTAATAAAGTGACAAGACCAGTCAAAAGTCTGGACACACCTGCTTGGAAAATGCTTACATAAGACAAGTAGTACAGATGGCACGATACCACTTTTTCCTTTTCTGATACCGATACCAATCTGATATTTCTTCTTTAAAATCTACAGATTTGTTACCAGTGTGGATCAGATTCACCCTATTTTTACTCTAATTTTTAAAATGTTTTTCACTCAGTGCTCTTTTTGCTTTTATGTATATAAAGCACACGGAACTGCCTTTATGAAATGTGCTAAATAAATAAACTGACCTTGCCTTCTGATATCCAATCCAGCATTTTCTGCTGACGTCAGCTCAATATCTCATACCTCAGTACCTGGTATCAGATCACTGCCCTCTCGAATGGTGACGTTCACACCTTTGTATGAATTTTATGCCAAAATGAACTTTTTTAATTAAAAAAAGTTTTTTTTTAAAAATTTTCTTAGTTAAACCAAGTTAACACATTTATTCTTTGACATTATAAATATTTGCACAGGCTACGTTTAATTTTTTCCCCCCAATATGTGAAATTCAGCAAATAAACTGCAAAAAATGTGCTGAGGTGTTCTCTCTGTCAAGGATTCGTTCTTATTTTCACTTCTACAGCGTTAATCGAGACATGGAGGCACTTACTGGTGCAGGCAGAGTCCGGAGAGTCGCTGTCGGCGCGGTAGTAGCCTCTCTTGCATGGACACACGCTGGCCGCCCTGGAGGTGGCGAGGCTGTGAGGAGGGCACGGCATGCAGTAGCCCTCGCCCTGCTTGGACTTGAAGGACCCTGGTGTACAAGCTGGAAAGGAGGTACAAGAAAAAGCTTGATCATTTCATCTCAAGAGCAGCAGTTTATAAAAAAAACAAAAAGCTATATTTCATATAAGTAAAGCAAAACTTTTCCCTTAACCCAGATGTCAAGACCCAGATGTTTGGTGTCTGAAGTTTGCTTCTATAGTTTAGCACCGGGGCTTTGAGGCTCATGTAGCTAATAATCCAAACTTTTATTAGCATTAGCATTGCGCCTAAATCAATATGCACTTGCATCAAACCATTTTTTGTTCGGTTGATGACCGAACAGTCGTCATTAGTGGAGCTACACTCTCAGAAAAAAAAGACACCCCACTGTCTCTGGGGCAGCACCCTTTTTGTCACTGTGGCGGGACCCTCAGGGGTGCATCTCAGTACCTTTAGTCAGGGAACATGACTGAATGAATCCTGTAACTGCATGGTACCTTTATTTGTGCAAGCCAACAAACTGCTGACTAAGTGTAGAACAGGTTAGCTGGGCTAGCTTATTGTCGCCAATTATGCCAGTTTTCCCATATGAATGGGAAAGCTCATAACAATCCACATGGCGTCTGTTTACAGGGAAACTCCCAGCCTTCAGCTGTTTACGGCATGAGCAGGGAAGCTCCCCTCGTCGTAGAGGTGGTGTGCAGCAAGCGCAGGAGCCAGAAGAACCTGAAAAAACATGTTTTTCTGCGCCATTGAGCCAAACACTGCAAACCGTCCATGAGGCTTGTTTCAGATTTTGTCAGAGACTTTAAATGTTTCTGAAACAGTAATTGGAGTATTTTGGTCTCTCCTCATACAAAGAGAGAGAAGTCTGGAAGCAACTGTGTGGCAAGTGAACGGACTTCCCTGTGAATATTTTGTCCTAAATCATCAGACACTGCACCGTTCATCTTAAATAGACTTGCTTATGTGGTTTCTGGCACTGTACCATCTCTATCAAGATGGACAAAAGTGCCCCTTTTTGGAGAAGAAGCAAAGGCACATTTCTGGATTGTGTTAATGAATCCGAATAGACTTTAAAGAAATCGTCACAGAAGTAAAAACAGCATCTGACACACGGAGTCTCTGACAGTGTGCTAGCAAAACAGAGCTATAAGCTATTAAAGTATAGCTGAATACAAGGCTAGCTGAGGAAAATGCTAATAGCCACAAATTAGCACTGCCTAAATGTCTAAATCAACAGTCCCAACATAAAACCACGCCACGGGATCTTAAACAGGCTTGCTTATGAGCTTTCTGACACTGCCTGATATCTATATTATCCGTTATCTAAAGAAACGGAGAAATTTACTGACAAAATTCAGATTTCAAGATGCTACGGTTCATAGCTAACTAGCGTGCTGCTGTCATTTCTAGGCAAAGGCACATTTCTAGATTCTGTAAATCATGCTACTGAATCCAAAACGAACAGTCAGAAAAAAAATTACCACAGAAATCAAAAAACAGCACGTGTTAGCTGCGCTAGCAAGGTGGAGCTACAAGCTTGTAGTGAGGTGTGTAACATGCCAGCTGGGGATGTTGGCTAAACATGGCTAAACTGCGCAGGCTGTTGTGCTATTTCTCCTTTCAATTCGCACAGTGGACGGCGGCGGTTCCCCACACCCTTCCTCCTCCCTGCCTAAATCATATATCTGTGGAAATAGCTGGAAATGGCCACTGCTGGCATTACTGCTGTCCATATTGCAGAAGCTGCATTACACCTCAGGTACAGGCCAGGCAGCTTCAGTATTCCTCGCATGATATATATTACTTCCCTTCCGAAAGAGAGGGTGTGAGGATAATAAGAAAGTGGAAAATCCGAGCGAGTGGCCCCTTAACACGCGTGCCGTTCCGCATTCAGATGGAGAGGGGGTGAACGAGACTAGTGAGAGAGAGACTGAGAGACACACAGAGAGAGAGATATAAACGCTAACAGGCCCGTCTGCGTCCCTGGTATGTGTGTGTGTGTGTGTGTGTGTGTGTGTGTGTTTGTGCTGTCCGTCAGCTAGCGGATTACAGCCTGAGAGGTGATAAAGGAAATTAGACTCCCCCCAAACTCCTCGTCCCATGGCCAAGTGGCGGCCCCCGCAGGGAGTCGTTTATCAGTTCTTTAAGGCGCGCTCTTAACCTTGAGCGGCCATATGGAAACAAATAAAGCTCCAGCTCTACGGCAGCAGCAGCGCTGAGGAAACTTCCTTTACATCCGCAGGTTGAGTCTTAATCGCCGGAGGCTGAAGTGTCAATCAACATTTTGGACACGCAATTTTCGCATCTATAATAGTAATGAAGGCATGAACTATATATAAATATACATACAGGTAAAATGGGCAATGATTGTAGAAACAGGGAGGTGGTTTTAATGGCTGATCCAATACAAAATATTGGCCAAATAGTGTAATTTAAACCCACCCCAGCAACAAAGCACCTGATTGGCTCGTACGCACTTAAGAGGAACCACATTCCTCTGTTTGATTGAGACATCGGTCCCCAATTTTTTAAGATATCGACACCGTTCCAACTCCAGAATGTTCGGTCTGATCAAGAATCGTCTGTTTGTATACAGCATTGTGATCCGATGTACAGTTTCCGTAAAATCTTCGTTAAATTATGATTTTTTTCCCCCATAGGAATGAATGGAGTAAAAAATCCCTCGTCCATCTACTGTACTTTTGCTGGACCAAAACACTCTGTTTTGCATATATTATCTCAGGGCAACTCCAATGTTCTCACCCACACTCATCTGTTTGTCTGTATTTTCTCATTCCTCATTTCCCCCTTAAGACTCCTAGTCATTTTTGCCCCCCACACAAGCCCAATTATTTTCTTTGCCTAACAGCCAAACTGCATGTACTCCTTCAGGGCAGGTCCCTAAGCTGTAATCCACAGCTACACTGACCCGCACTCCTCTATGTGTCGGCTTTTCTTCCCTTTTTCCTCCAAAAGAGTCCCATTCATTTTCACTCCCGACAAAGCCCTAATCTTTCTTATTCCCCACAGCCACCAAAGTACATGTAGTCACTCAGGGCAAGTCCCCAAGCTGTAATCCACAGCCATACTGACCTCTATATGTTGGTTTTTCAGCCCTCGTTCCTCGCATAGGCTCCCATTCATTTTAGCAACAACTAGCAACAACTTAGCAAACACCTAGCATTAAGTTTAAGCTGTGAAATCACTGCCTTCTCTGCAGGAAATATACTATTATACACACACACACACACACACACATATATATATATATATATATATATATATATATTAGCATCACATTTTTGCATTTAATACAGTATTCTTACAGCTTCCATTCTTTTCTAAAAATGGGAATTTTTTTTACACCATCCAAAGTTCAGTCTTAGAAGTTGGTCGCATTATCTGCTTTTCACAAATTCAAGTAATCCCAATTACTTCGTAGACTTATCGGTCCTTCTTTGTTTTTTGTTTATTTCTTTTTTTCGGTAACTCATTGGTTTTAAGATTGAGAATTAAAGGGAAAGTAGGTAAAGTAGGGGGCACAAAAGTAACGAGTGGCCAAATTAAAAGAACAATTGCACCAATTTTTTATACTTTCTAAATAATTCAGTTGTTGAGATGTAAACTTACAGACTCAGATCTCTTTACAGTGGTGGTGATAGGAACCAGAGGTCATGATGTCTCCAACACAAACACAGCCATTATATTTACTATCAAAAATGACCAGTGAACCTACATGTGTCTTCTGGGCTTATATATGTTGTGCTGATCATGGTAAAATAGTCATAAATCTGAAAAAAATACAACACTTTGGGGACTACTTTGCCTCACAGCGCCATGCACGTATCCTTCCGACATCAATAGATCACTAAAAATCCATTTTTAGGCCAATTTTTCTTTCAAAGCTATTTTCAAACAATGTATCAGGCCTAATTATCACCATCATAACCATTTCATACAATAAGTGATGCAGCTTTTGCAGGCTTTTAACTCCGCAGACGTCTGGTTCCTATCACCACCACTGTGAACAATTCTGACTCAGCAAGTTTCCTTAGAATGAAGCATTTCATTCCAAAACACTCTGACAGACACGGTTTACATCTCAGCCGTTTAATTATGTAGACATATTGGAAAATCAGGTCAAATTCCCCTTTAAATAGTGATGGATTTGATATTAAACAAAGTTTTGGGTCATTTTCTGTTCCCTGCTTTTTTCCTGACGCTGAAAAAGGAATAACTCGTGCTTACCGGCCATTCTGATTGTTGCATAAATACCTGGGAAGGTGGTCCCTGACTTTTGCACAGTGCTGTATCTCAAGCCTTTCAGCATAAGCCTTTAGATAAAGACACATTTTAGACTCGGAGGCGAATGCGTTCACTCGCATGCGCCCAAACTTTTGACTGCAACTTATCTTTTTTTGTCACACAGTCCTCCGTCCCCTCCCTCCTCGACCCTCTCTTCGTCTTCCTTTGTTTGTTTGTCCCTCTGCGTGCCCCATCTATCTGTGGATCTCTCTCTCTCTCTCTCCCTCCCTCCCTCTCTCGTCTCTCTCCCCCTCCTCTTTTCTGCAGCACCATCCGTCTCCGCTCTATCGCTCTGTTAGGACCCTATCAGATCTGTCAGGAGCAGCTCTCGGCCTGCTAGCTTTGTTCTCCGATGCTAACCGCAGCCCTCCGCCCATTTCTGATCTGCTCCTTCTTCTCTCTCTCTCTCTCTCTCTCTCCTTCTTCTTCTTCAGAAAAAAATAAATAAAATAAAAAATCAGCTCCAGCTCGGAGCAGACGGCTTGGATGAATCCCTCACATTCTTCCCAACACAAAGAGCTTCTAGAAATCCTCCTGTTCTTCTTGTTCACAGCGAAGCGCTAATTCGTACCGCAACCCTCTGTCTTGAGTTTCTGGGGACTCATAACTAACAAAGTCACCGCCCAATTAGCTTTGCTCAGGTCTAATCTGTTCAAACCATGAGGAAGCTGACAGTGAGAGAGAAGAGAGAGTTAAAGGCCTCTGTCTGACTTCGGGAATCAACAACTTAGAGCCAAAAAAATGTCCAAAAGTTCAAAAGTTTGCCTTTATTTTTCTCAAGTAACTCTTTAATTAATATACCTGCAAATCAGCAGCGGGCAGGGTGGCTAAAAATAGGCCCCTCCTATGAAAAACCATTCCACTCAATGACCATCATAAACATTAAGAAAATATTTGACATAAAACTTATTTTAAAAAACATAAAAACACACTTCACCTATTTCTCTTCATTAGAAGCCACCCGATTTTGATAAATCCAAACCTGATTTAACTGAACTGTAGAAGATCAGTTCGACTTTTCCGCTAAATCTCATTAGGAGGCCGAGCTGATGTGCAACAGTAACAGGAAACGCATCATCGGCCAGGAAACTGCCTCAGCTGGCGTGGTGGACATGGTGGCTCTTTTCATCTCTACTATCTCCGCCATCCTTCGTTATTCAATACGACTGTAGTGAAACAGTGACACTCATTAACTTGTGTTTTTAATGTTTTTGACCAGATATTAATGTTTCATTTGGCTTATTTTGAGAGATATTCCAGACAAACACCCACGAGCTAGCTAGCTAGCATCCTTGCTAGGTCTGCTGTCATGGTAACGGATACAAAAGTTAGATTAAACAAACAATGGGAGGGATTTATTGTGAACCGGTATATAAAGTTGTATTCCATTAACATGCAAATCAGTTCATGGTTTTTGTAACTATAGGTGACCTATAGCTGCACCTCAGTAGGAAAGTTGTGCACATAAACATCTGCATTAATTAGCAGTTAATTAGACTTAAAAGTTTAGAAGAGTCTCAAATACTGTTAATACAGTTTGGACGACAGTAAATGTTTGTGAATTTAACATGTTTTGCCTTTTAATACATTTACACTGTATTAGTAATTGTGCTGTGAATATAGAAGCTCCTATTAACTCTTTATAAATACATACATGTTGTGTAAAAGAACTGCATAAATCCTACAAGCACTTCTAATTTAAACCTTATTTAGTTCAATCAGGTTTATTGAACATGATGGAGAAAGACAAATTATAATACCATTTTTTACATTGGATTTCTGTATTTAAACTGCATGGAAAATTGACGAAATTAAAATACATGAGTTTTAATTTTGGGGCTTAAATATTTTTTGAGTGTAATCTGTTTTCTATTTATGATTGTATTATGCTTTATTTATGTTTTAGTGACCATTTCATTTTAAATACAGAGCACTAAACACTACACTAAACGTACCTTGACTTTTGCAGCAAATGCCGCTACAGGTTCTATTTTGTCTGTTTCCAACTCATTAAATCTCAGAAAAATTTTGTATTGTGATGCATATTGTGTATCATGAAAAAGTCTTGAAGTATCGTGACACGATATTTTTACCGTATCGCCCACCTGTTATGATATATCGTCACCGCCCAAAGGAAATCATTTATCTCCATTTTTTTCCACATCATTTAAGCACGGTGGCTGAAAATGTGTGAGGAATGTTTGAGGAATGTATAAGGTCCAGACTACTTTTTGAACAAGGCACAATGCTGGGCAGCCAATCAGAACAGAGCTCATTTACACATATCGGTCTTAAAGGCACAGTAACAAAAACAGTTTCATTTTAAGGGATTAAGACAGATTGAAAAATGGTCATGTAAAAATGAACGATGAGCGTTTTTGGTGTGTAAAACCACAGAAAGATAATAAACGCACTAAACTAGTGTTAAAGAAATATATTACCACTGTTGTAGAAACACTGTATCTAAATTTTTGACATTTTTTTACTTTTTTGCACTTGAAATACCCTAAATTTTATGATATCGGGACCAACAGAAATAGTCCACTATTAGTTAAACCACTACTTGGAAAAAGCTATTTGTACATTTACGTCCATTAAAAGTTAAGAATGTTCTTCCTTTCCTGTAAATCTACCATTTTGGAGACCCATGATTTTGTTCTGACAGCAACGACTTTGAAACTTTTGGCTCAGTAGTGGTTTAATGCCATGCTGACATCACAACAAAGGGATAAAACGCCAGGAGCTGGGCATTATTTCCAAGGCAGCCCCGTCTCAAAGACAATTTTCTCACTCGTATTAAAAAACTTTTTGAGAAGCTAGGTGTCTCCAAACTTTTGCCAGGCGGCGTACGCCCTTGGCATCTCCTCTTTTCAATTTGTGACATCTGCCAGAAAAGCGCTCAAAAGGCTGCGGTGGAAAAGCCGCTTAAGTCGGATAATACCCCGCCGCTTACCCTGACATTGGGTGTCTTTCTTGGCCGGCTCGAAGCCCGGCATGCAGGTGCAGGATCCCACGGGAACCATCCACTCGCCGTCTCCGTTGCAGTAAAGCTTGAGGGGGACGGACACCTCCACGGCGTTGGGGACGCAGGCGCCCGCCGCGATGACCAGCGAAGTGGCCTCGGCGCCTGTGGCCGTCTCGGGGAACACGGCGAAGCTGGCGATGGTGGTGGAGCACTTCTTGAAGAAGACCCGGGCCGATATGAGGGACATGCAGGCGCCCAGGTCCTGGAAGGCCAGGTAGAAGCCAGCTTTGGAGAGTGGGCCGAAGCTCCGGACTTTGGTGTTCACGATCCCTGACTCCAGCAGGGAGAAACTTTCATCAGGGGCGATGGTGTCCACCTACAGCGGAAGGAGAACATTAGACATTCAAAACGCCTTGCGAAAAAGATGTGAAGTTGGTCAGTTTGGGGAGAATAGCGAATTGCGATTGTTCTGACTACTGCAACTGCAATTTAAATTGCAACTATTTCCTAAGAGTTAAGGCCCAGGCCTGTTATCAGACCAGAATATCTACTTTTTCCGACATGAAGCTGTAACACTGGACGTACTATGCCCGACTGCCAGTTAGCCATGGTTGTGATGTCACATCACTTGGGCGTTTGGTTGCTTTTGATTGGTCTGTCTCATCATAAGGCAGATCACAAGCACCTTGCTATCAGTTTAAAACCGAAGACAATGTTGTTGCTAAAATTAAAATAGTCGCTCCAGTGATTTGAAATTTGCACTTCTTTTAAATTGTGATATCAATACTAAAAACAATTAATATTTCAGCCCATATCTACAGTAGTACTGCAAGAATTTCTATAGGTACAATAGGCCTGTGAGAGATTTCTTATAATAAGAAAATGACTTGATTGCAATTACTTGAGCTGCGTTTATTGTCAACAAGTGTTCAGCTTTCATAATCTTATATTTATGTCATAGCACAAAAACATACACAATTGGTCCTACAGTTCTTTGTGTAAGGCTAGAGGAACGGGTCTAGTCTGATGTCCTGCTTCAATCCATTTTAACAAACCATTGTCCACTTCGACTCACAACCTTCTTAAATCAAGTAACCACTCATGGCCGAAGTGGAGGTGCCTATAGCAAGGAGCAGATGTCCTCAGCTGGGTTCACTGTTATGTTCAGGTTTGAAAAGGAAATCATGTTGGGCTGCAATGATTTCTGGGCAAGTTTTGCTGCTGAAATTGACGGTTATGCTCACTCAATCTCTTGCCCTTCTCTTGACCTGAGAAAGTCATGGAGTGGCGCTTACGATGGCGTCTCGGGAAATGTTGAGGCCAAGTCAAAAGGGTCTTGTAAAAATCAGACGCTAATAATAATAATAATAATAATGGACGAAACTCATCGAAACACATCCCACACCATTTTACAGTAATTTAAAACTGGACAGATTAAGATTAGAACGTGGAGAAGTGAAGGTCTCCACAGTGTGGCATCATTTTAGAACGAAAACAAATCCCATTCTCCATTTCAAAGATCCTGACCAATCACGCCTTTTCAAAATAATACGCCTCTGCACTTCCAATACGAGAGCGCAGTCCTGTAATTTGCATAGGTCTTGTGATGCAGGGTTGGCTATACCATGGGCTTAGTTCCTATTTGAGATCTGGTTCAGGTTTTTTCATATTAGTCACACTGGGGCATCTTTTTTGTGAGTTGTTGAGCAATAATTCCGTTATTTTTAGTGATTATTTGAACTAAATAAAACTAATAAAACTAATTAAACCTAATAAAACTACAGAGTTTTTGTTAGCATGGCTAAACCAATGCAAACTCTGCAGAACAACATTAGATCTATGCAAACTTCAGGACTGTGGTCTCTTATAGGAAGAGCAGAAATAATGTGATTGTTCAGGATCTTTAAAAGGGAGGATGGTCCTGCCTCCTCTGTCTCCTGAAAACCAGCCCACCAAACGCGCCCCATCTAACCTTGACGTAAGGGTTCTCCCTCCACGGCGGGCTCGATGCCGTGGCCATGTCTCCATCCGACTCGTAGTAGAAGAGGTTAAAGGTTTCCTTGCAGGATCCAGGGATGTTTGGGATGCTGGCACAGTCCCGCACCGAAAACTTGAGCTCCACGTAAACGCGCAGGACGCCCCGGCGCGGGATGAAGTCCGTCCGCAGCCAGTTGTTCTGGTTGGGCTCCAGGACGTTGCACACCTGGTACGTCCGGATGGGGTTCATGGAGTCGTCGTAGCCGCTGACCTCCTCCCACTGCGGGGGAAAACGAGCTCCAGTCAGAAAAAACACTAATCACGTCCCCCGAAAGCAACTCAGCGTTCAGACCATCTTAACTGGAAGAGAGAGAGTGTTCTGAGCGATGCTCGCTTGACCGTTTAAGAACCATCTTTGTGCTAAGATGCTTTCAGGAAACCCAGCTCATAACATTTGGGACAAAAAATATCAATATCATCATTTATAAGCAGAAATGATTCCATCTGCTCATGTAATGTTCCTGAATTTGAAACGTTAGCAGTCAAAAGTTTGGACGACGTATGTTTTCTGTCACGCTTCCGGGTTCTCCTCCCTTGCCTAAAACGCTCCAGGACTCCATTTCCCAGAATTCCTATCATCATGACATCACCCCTTCTGCCAGTCACAGGCCTCTGCCCCGTTCCCAGTCACCCGATTACTAATACAACACACCTGGGTTCGTTTGCTTCAGACTTTAAAAGGATCCTGGTTTGTTCTCCTCATTGTGAGGTGTTGCCACTCTACTGGTTTACTGAGCGGTTCTCTTCTGATTTCATGACCAGTGGACGGAACCCATTGCCTGTTTTTCCACTATTACTCTTTTGGATTTGCCCTTTTGCTCTGGCTGCTTGTGTTTTTGTATTTTCTGTTGACCTTTTGCCTTTGGATTCTGATTTTGGATTTGCCCTGACTCTGTCCTTTCTCCCAAGTGTTCTCTCATTAAGCCAACTTTCGTTTTTAAGATCCGCGAGCGTCTTTCTGTGCTTCTCCAGCGTTACATTCTCCTAATCTTGAAGGCCTTTGTTAAGCGTTAGATTTTGATGCTTGACTCTAGATCTGTTCACTCGTTTGGTTTTTTTGGCTTTTATTTCCCTTTTGGCTAAAATGTCGAAAAACGTTTGACCATTTTCAGCCCAAATGTTTCATAGGCTGAAATTTCAGCACATCCAAAAGACAAATTAGCACGGTTGCCAGATGTTTCCTTTTAAAATCATATGTATTTGGTCGGAGGTTTGAAATTAAACATACACAATAAATTCAAAGGAATTCGACTCACTGCAAACAGGGAAGAGGAAGAGAATCATCTCCTGGCCTTTGAGTTTTGTAACGAGAACTTTGATGTTATCAATAAAAGGCAAAATGTTTTTTTCTGTTAGAAAATTGAAAATCAGCAAAAATTCAATAATACTGGACTATCTTCCAAAATTAAGTAACATAACTAAGTATTTTCCACCTTTAGCTTTTTTCCAATTGTTTCTCACTCAGAGCTCATTAAAATGAGCAGACAAGTTCATGTTCTGAGAAAAGTTTCTATCAATGCCATATTTGTTTTAGTAAATAAAAGAGGATATTCTTGTTTGGCAGAAAAAAAAACCTCCTTTGTCATTGTTTGGCACCAAAACAAACGTTCTGACTCTGACCTGTTATTATCGAACACAGTGTGTTTAATGTAATTAATATGTACTTACTATGTACTTACAATGTAATTACTATGTAAGTATTATGTGAATAGGCAAACCCGACTTTTAGAGGTTAAAAGTACTGTAAGAGCTACAACTTGTACCCAAGGCTTGGACCAGACCTGGCACTGCCTGAAGCCATTCCTCTGTCAACTGTTATATAAGTTTAAGTTTAAGTGATACTGTTTTGATCCCACAACCGGGGAAATTCCATCTCCGCATTTAACCCATCCATGCAAGTGAAACACCACACACACACTAGGGGGCAGTGAGCACACTTGCCCGGAGCGGTGGGCAGCCCTATCCACGGCGCCCGGGGAGCAATTGGGGGTTAGGTGTCTTGCTCAAGGACACCTCAGTCATGGACTGTCGGCGCTGGGGATTGAACCGGCAACCTTCCGGTCACAGGGCCAGATCCCTAACCTCCAGCCCACGACTGCCCCATGATGATATATCATCATTTATAAGCCTGAAATGATTCCATCTGCTGATTTAATGCTCTTAAATGTTGTTATCAAAAAATGTTAGCAGTCAGAAGTTTGGACGACGTATGTTTTTCCTAATCTTGAAGGCATTTAGATCTAAAAGCGAAGGCTTGAACGTTTGAAACTGGCTGTCCAACAGCTAGTCATCATTCAAAACTTGCTGAGCGACAGTCATTATGCCCTCCTAATTACTATGTGTGCCTCACTGAAAGGCAATTAATGGAATGCCTATCCTTGTTAATGCATTTAAGCCAATCAGGGCAGCCCTGTTTGGCAGAAGATGGATATTCTTGACGGATGTGTTATTTTATTGATTTTATGTCAACAACAACAACAACATCAAAAAAAAAAAAAAAACATAAAAAAGGCGTGTCCAAACTTTTGACTGCCTCTTTAGGAAGAGCCCAGCTGAATTAACCTGCCAGTAGACCTGACTGAGCTCAAAGGTGCTCTGAAAGTTGTCGATCTCCGGATCATCAATGCAGACTTGAGAGTTATTTCACGTATGAGCCGAGGAAGATAAGGGCTCCGAATGTAGGTCATTCGGCAAATCGTGATACACTAATCATCCTGGCTCTATCAAGCATTTCCTTCACTTCATGTAGAACTTCTTTAATCTTCCCTCTTCAATCAGGCACTTCATGTTGTCTCTAACCAGTAAGGATTAGACGCCCCCTCCCTCGCAGGCTCTGGACCTCCTCATCCTCGAGCCTTAGAAGCCGCAGTTACTGCGAGTGATAATGACAGTATGCAGAGGTGGAAAAAGTGTAAAGAAATCATATTTAATCTAGTGTACTAATTATACTATGCATAGTGAAAGGATGACTGTCAAAGTCTTGCTTAAGTAAAAGTGGAGGCCACTATTTGAGTGTAAGCGTATCTCTGTTGTCAAAGTTTGGCAACAGTTCCATTATTTTTTGTGGAAATATTGAGGTTAAATAAATAAAGGCGAATTTGCATAGATACATAATAATTACATAGTAATTACATAGTACGTAAGTAGTAAGTACATATTAATTACATTAAAACGCTTTCTGTGTTATAATATAATAACGCGTCCGAGTAGGCATTTCATTTTAGTTCCGTCGTTTGTAATTTTTTCCCTAAGTTCATGAAACTACATGGCATTAACATGTTGGTAGTGACGCTTAGCTGCTGTTGCTTTGCTGTGTTCAGCCTATCGAGCAGGAAGTCGTGTTTTTAAGGGGTATTAAACCCTGTAGCGGAGACGTTCTTGGCCATTCTATCCTCTCTTGATACTCGGCATTGACCGAGATCGTGAATGTCTTCTTCACAGAAAGCGCGAAACAGTTACAAGCGGCTGATTCACTGTTGATCTACTGCGGCTCAAACTGTTCGAATGGGTCTGATCAGTGCAGCAGAGCGAAGGAAGCGTCCTGAATAACAAGTCACCGCGCTTTATTTTCATTATCGCTTCACTGATTGGCTAAGCGTTCGATTTTGATGCTTCACTCTTGTTTTGTTTGGCCTTTATCCCTCTTTCAGCCCAAAAATGAAAAACTTCTGACCATTTTCAGGCAAAACGTTTCATGGGCCGAAATTCCGATGTTTCCACGTGACAAATTAGGACAGCTTTTGGATGTTTCATCAACAGTGATGTTTGGATGGAGATTTGAAATAAACAAAGATAAACTGAAATGCACAGGAATTCAATGCGCTGACAATAAGAAAGAGAAAGTGAATAAACCTGGATTTTTGAGTACGTTGGAGTACTCTGAAGTTCCAGATAGGAATACAAGGAAGTATCATTCCAGAACAAAAACAAAACCCGAAATTTCTGAGTTTCCAAAAGACAAATTAGCACAGTTGCCAGATGTTTCGTTTTAAAATGATATGCATCAGAAAAATACAGTAAACTCAAACAGACAGGCATTCAACTCAATGGCAACAGGGAAGAGGAAGATCATCTCCTGGCTTTGGAGTTTTGTAATGAGTACTACGAAGTTATAAATACGGTAAAAAAATAAGGTAAAAAGTATGTTTTTTCTCTTGGAAATGTAATTCAGCAAAATTTCAATAATACTCGACTGCCTTCCAACATTAAGTACCATAACTAAACATTTTCCACTTGTAGTAAGTTTTTCTTTCTCATCCAAAGCTCTTTAAAACTAGCAGACAGCAAAAGTTTCAATCGATCCCATATTTGCTTTGAGAAATAAAGAGAGAAAAAACATCTTTCTGTTATGTGTTTGCCATTGTTTGACACAAAAAAAACCCAGAAAAAGTGAAAAATACACATTCAAATCTGTTATTATTGAACATAAAATGCACCTTAATGTAATTATTATGTCCTTACTATGTAATTATTATGTAAATATGCAATCTTGACTTTTAAAGGTTAAAACTATTGTAAGAGCTACAACTTGTACCCAAGGCTTGGACCAGACCTTGCGCTGCCTGAAGGCATTCCTCTGTCAGCTGTTTGGGTAAATACGATGCGTTTTCCAAGGTGACATTTGGGTCGAAGAACTTCGCACGACACAATTAAGAAGCGGCGCGGCACGGCGGGAAGCATGTGTTTATCTCGGGTTGCGCCGGAGCACATTACTTATGATGATGTATGGCTTTCGAGATGCCAGACATCGAGCACCAGCCGGCAGAGAGGAGCAGGCCTGCTTAAGATTGTTGCCATGGCAACCCCATCGTTTCCATTGACTGACTCCGCTTGTACATTCCAAAGACGAATCGTTACTACAGGAGCAGGGCTGCTGCCGCCGCCGCTGCTGCTGAGGGGGTGGGAAGGGTGGTCTGTCAAGCTTAAGGTCAAAATTTGCGGTGGTTAATTTCCGCGCCGGCCATACAGGTAAAATAAAGTGGATACGGAAGGGAGGAAAGAAACGTTTTCAGAAATGGAAGCTGCCTCAAGGAGAAAACCGTTCATCAGAACCGGCTGTTTTCATTTGTCTTGTTTTTTTTTTTTTTTTTTTTTCGGGAGGAAGGCATGAGCGCAAATGTGGGTGTAGACACAGTACGGCACAGACACACAAAGGCCTACTCACCCCGCTTTCTGGATAGGTGGTCCAGGCCAGCTCGGTTGTGGCCCACTTGCTGTCCATAAGTGTCTCTGCAAGACAAAGACAATCAGTGAAGCCTCAAAACGACATTTTCACGGCCAAACATGAGGAAACATCATTGTTTTTAAGGAAAACCCACCCAAAGCCTGAGCCCAGTGCTAATCAGCATGTGCCACATTGCAGGCGCCTTCACAGACCTGTGTCGTCAGCCTGTAGTCACTGTCCTGACCATATTAGCAACTCCAGGTCTAAGCTGGACATTTCTATAGTCTTTAGGAAAGTCCAGTATCCTAACATATGCTAATGAGAGGCATCACGGGGCTAGCGCCCACCCGAGCCCCAAGTGCGGCTGACAGCCATTAGAAGCAGCCTGAATTTGCTCTAAACGCTAAACCACCAGAAGCTGTTCCTCCTTCATGGCAGCACGAGTACCTGAGCTATCCATTACCTCAGCCCTCACGTCCCACCCGAGTCAAATAGCGTCTGCGCAGCTTAATGCTAGCGTTTAAAAACTACTGAGCTTATCAAGGAGGCCTAAACAGCTTTAAACGCAACCACACAGGTTACGGCGGTTCACTGACACACGTTCGGAAAATTAAGACTCAAATCTGAGCAAATATATCCGTGTTTTTTGAGTGCGGCACTGTTAGCGTAAGCTGCCTTTAACTATATCCTTGTTTAAAGCTGAGGCTAAAGGTAATTTAGTGAGAAGGCTAAACCACCACAGGCAATATTAGAGAACAAAGACTCATGTTTGAGCAGATACACCTGTGTTTCTGTGCATGAAACCATTAGCTTAGGCTACTTCAATATCCCCATTAACACTCAAGGCTAACATTAGCACAGCAAGAAGGCTAAACCACCAGCAATTCTGGCTCACTGGGGTAAATTTAGGAAATAAACAGTCATATTTGAGCAGGTAAACCAGTGTTTTGGTGTATGAAGCTGTAATATATACTAATATATACACATATATATATATATATATATATATATATATATCCTCATTAGCATTCGAGGCTAACGTTAGCTTAGCAAGAAGGCTAAACTGAGGTAATTATAGAGCATGAAGGTTTAGAGGATCTTGGTCACAACCATAATACATAAAATATGTAACAACTTAATCAACACAGACGATCTTTTGTGTTTTAAATCATGACTTTAGCTGTGTGAAACATGAGTGCTGCTCAATCCGTGCTAACAGCAAGCTAACTCTGAAATGCCATCGTATGAAAGTGAGTCTACTGTTAAATCACTGCTAAATACACGTCAATGCGAACACCAGCTACACAAACTGTAGCCCAAAACTTCCAAAGCAACTTAACCACCATATTTCATGTCAATTGAGTTCATAGCAAGTAGCGATGTTCATATTCCAACACTTTAACTTGGAATTCATTCGCCATTCAGAGGAAACGTGTATTGGCTTTGGAAACGTTTTGCGTAGCACAGCAGAAATGTTCAAAAATCCCCTTTTTCCCCCATAAAGCAAACCAGCTTAGATTCAGAGTTGCTAGTGCAGTCATTACACAGATTACGGAATGACACCGACTTCGGAAGCGGATTTACCCGTCTTCCTCAGCGGCGGCCCATGGAGCGAGGCCTTGTTTCGCTCCTTTAGGGGTAAACAAGCCATATTTTAGCCTTTCTTGGCACCCCCAGGCGTTTACTGTCCTCTACATTTGCCCCAATCAACGGAGCAAAACGACGAGTGCTAGCACAGCACGAGGGCAGCTTGCATGCTAATGTTTTATTCACTTTGTCGAGTTGCTGTTCGACGAGGCCGAGCGCTCGCGACTTCAAATTAATGTGACGCGCACATCCGCGAGCGCGGCCATGAAATATTCAGAGCAGGACGTCAACTTGGCCGATTAGCACCCGGGAAAAACATACAGTAGAGGCAGCCGCAGTCGCGCACCCACTCGCGCCAGCGCCCACCGACATTGTTTATGCGCATCATACAGCTCCCATCTATTGCTGTGTAAATTACAGAGAGGGAGCGAGGCGGTGGGTGACTTTAAGAGCATCTCGCTATGTGAAATATTCATATAATTAGAGGGAAGTTGCTTTGATGCTTTGATCAATTCCTTATGACTGTGCTCGCACTTTTCTCCAGGCACTGCGCGATTTCACCCCGGCGCCGGAGAGCACGGTGCGACGGCTGCTTCCCGGCCTTTTTGCCTCCGCCGCTGGTCGCGGACGGGTCCTCGATCGGCCCGCTTCCTACGCGTTTTTCCTGCCGGTCCCATGTAGCACTGATGGAGAAGACGCACAAGAAGCTAAGCTCATGCTAACAGAAGCAAGCTAAACAATGTAACAGCATTTATTATTCATATATGAGGTTATTAATGCATGAGTGAGTGTAGGAGCCTTTCTAACAAGCAGATAAAGAGAGTGTAATTAGGCCGACTGTAACCTAGAAAAAGCATCACCCGGCCAAAAGCTAGGGGTGGGTGAGCGGGTGATGTTTCATCATTATCGCGATAAATTATGCCGAGCTGCGTCATAATACGCCTTTATGGATCTTGACCCTTTTTTGCAAAGGAGCTTGGATTTTCCTCGCCTTCATTTTCATATAAAGACTTTTTTTGTGGTGGTGGTTTAGAAGAAAGCTGTGGTGGGTTTTATCTTGGAGTGGCCGCCTTTTTGGGCGGGTGTGAACTGTTCTTTTACGGCAGGGAGTTCTCGCCCCTCCTCTTTTACCCCTCGTTGCTCACTAGCAGCCCAACCTCAGGTCACAACAGTTCACCCACAGAGGGCCAACAGTGGCCTGGTTAATGTGATGTCAGAATTTGGGGGGGGGTTAGTTTGATCATGGGTTCAATGTATCTTAGCCAATATCCATCCTGCTGGTGAACTGGCCCCTGTTAGGACAGCAGATAGGGGCTAAAAAACTTGACCAACTGGACCTTTGTTAGCTCTTGCTCTGGGCTGATACTGATACTGAAACTTCATCGATCTGGCTTTTCAAACGATACCGATACCCGTTGATACCTATATACTTATGCATATCTATATCTGTGCCAATAATAAATCTTCTGCACACTGTAATGTTGTTGCATGAAGGTAAGTCTACTATTAAATCACTGCTACATACTGTTAAAGACCAACACCAGCTACACAAACTGCCAAAGCAACTACCATAATTGACTTGTCCAGTGAGAGCACACCTATCTAACGATAGTGGAGTGATGCTGATACCCACTGATACCTATACGCTGTGCAGAAAGTCAAACACTGGTATAAAAAGAATGCCACTGCAATTTTTTAGTGGTGCTACTATTACTGGTCAAGTCAAGTCAAAGTTAATTTATGTACCGCTTTTTACAACAGACATTGTCATAAAGCAGCTTTAAAGGAAAGAAATCCAAGCCCCTATGAGCGTCGCCAGTGGCAACTCCCTAAGAGCAAGAGGAAGAAACCTTGAGAGGAATCAAGACTCAAAAGGGGAACCAGTCCTCCTGTGGTCCACACCGGTCAGCAAACGATAACAGCAGAGAATGAGGTTTAACCATCAGTATAAGATATGGTAAAGGGAAAAGCAGGAACAGCAATGTTTATGACTTTTTCTCTATTATTTCTATGATGGTCGTTTTCCTCTATTCTGAATTATTAAACCTCAGATAAATGAATACACATATGGTGTGTCGTGAAAATACCCTGAATTATCCTAATGATAAACAATACTGTGCAAAAGCCAGAGAGCATTCTTTGTTTATTTAATATCAGAACAGCCATTAAGTACATGCTATTTTTCAGGGGAGACTTCTGAGGTGATTAGATAAAAGATAAAAGTTGCAGGAAGAAGAAAGTCAAAAGGAGTTTCCGGAACTGGAGTTCAAAAAATGACTAAGAGCTGCAGAGAAAATGTGGCTCCTAACAACCACCTGGAAGACCTGACAGACACTGAAACTGCACCCATCAGATAAACAGCATCATCTCTGAGAGAGGAGAAAATCAAGCTGCTTCAGATCTGAAAACATCCACAGGTGTTTCTGTCCATCCTTCCACTGTGAGAAGACGACTCAGCGCTATGGGTCTGAAAGGATGTGTAGCTGTTCAGGAACAACCGGTGGACTGACCACCCCAGAGTCCAGGCCTCAACACCACTGAATGTGTTTGATTACTTCAGAAAATCATCGACCAGCTTCAAAGCCTGAACTTGCGGTGTGGAGAAACATCCCAGCAGATTTCTTTCCAAAGAATGGAAGGGTGGACACACTTAACTGGACGTTAAATAAATGCAGGGTGGTCTCTGACTTGTGCACAGTGCTGTATTTTTGCCATATCCACTCTAAACAGAACCACACGGCTCATTTTCAGACGTCCCCTCCACTCAGAAGCGTCTGACAGATGGGCCGAGTTGACTCGAGGGACCGAGGGTGCGGTTTTCACACTGTTTTTTCTTCAGGCGGGCTGCGGCCACTTGACCTCCAGCGGATGTATAACTAATGTGCTCTGTTAGGAAGCCTGCGTGAGAGGCCGGCCCTCTGACTCACGCGAGCGCGTCCAGCATCGATTGAGCTCTGACACCGACACTGGAACTGATGAGGAATTGAGCCAGCGTGAGCCAAGGCGAGCGTCAGGCCGAATGGAGATGAGCGAGCCGCGGCTAGGCTGCAGGATAAAGCTGCATATGCATGTGTTCATTCTAAACACGACACTGAGAAACGGGAGAATTCATCACTGCCAAGCAAGACAAAGGAAAGAGGCACCTCCTTTACTTCTCTTTTTAGGGGCCCAAGCACCAAAGTTAAGCATCTTCTAACGTGGTAGTTCTCAACACGGTCCTCAGAGCCCACCAGATGCTCCACGGTTTTACTCAAATCAAGCTCCCAACACACCTGTACAAGGAATTTAGTGTTCATAACAATGTTCAGGGGTATAAAATAGTATAAACATATGTACTGTGGTCTGAGAAGCCTTGAGAAACATGAGCAAATGCGCACAAAACCAGCTTTCATAAAACAAGAAAGATAAAAAAAACTGTAAAACTAATCCGTACATGGCAGAATGAATGATGTTTACTGGCCAAAGTCTATGGGTCAAACTATATAAGACTAGATTTCCATATCTCAACCTCCAAAATTGATTAAAAAAAAAAATAATAAAAAAATAAATAAATATATATATATATATATATATGGATAAACCGCTTGACACCTGTGAAGACACATCTTGGATGTTATGAATAGAAAAATAGACTTAATTCAAACTTGATGTAGGGCAGCATGAATAATGTTCCTTTATTTGTGTATTATAGGTGCTTCTCTTTTTCACTCTCAAGAAAAAAATTATACATTTTGCTTGACTCTACGTGTGATTCTGTGTGTGTCCAGTAATAATGTATCGCTTCCTCAGTGTCACTAATTAAATGTAGCTTGGTTGTAGAGGTGGGCGATACAGCAATACTGCAATAAGAACGATACCTTTTATAATATACGATACGTCACGATTAGGGCTGCAACTAATGATTATTTCCATTGTCGATAAATCTGTTGATTTATTTCTCGATTAATCAATTAGTTGTTCGGTCTATAAAATGTCAGAAAATGGTCAAAAATGTCGATCAGAATTATTATGCTTTTTCTTGAAAAGAAATTGGGGCAGTTGCAGGCTGGAGGTTAGGGAACCGGCCCTGTGCCCGGAAGGTTGCCGGTTTGATCCCCAGAGCTGACAGCACATGACTGAGGTGTCCTTGAGCAAGACACCTAACCCCCCAACTGCTCCCCGGGCGCTGTGGATAGGGCTGCCCACCGTTCTGGGCAAGTGTGCATACTGCCCCCTGCTGTGTGTGTGCTCACCGGTCTCTCCCTTCACGGATGGGTTAAATGCTGAGGTGAAATTTCCCCGTTGTGGGACTAATAAGGGCCACTTAACTTAAACACTCACACCGTATTTTAAGTAATTGGTTACCAAAGAAGTTGCCGATTAATTTAATAGTTGACAACTAATCGATTAATTGTTGCAGATCTAGTCACAATATTTATTTTTTTCTAACATCTAATAAGTTGAAACAAAAAACGTAGTGCCATGTTTAAAAACACTATGAATGCAATGATTTGTACTCAACGTTTGACACACTGAGCTGCTCTAAGTTCAATTAAACAGAACCAATTAAATCAACTGAGTAGTTGCGAAGCGTTTAAGTAGTGATATTATCCACAATATGCTCACGATAACGATACGTATTGTCATACTGCCCGGCCCCACTAGGAAGCAAGCTATCTAATTGGCCATTTTGGCCACCTCAGACTTGTGCTTGTTGCATACCATAAACAAAAAAAGGCACTTCATTCATTAATCACGATTTTTATCACAGTTAATCGGCAGCAATGACATGTCCAGTGAAAGTAAGGTAACACTTAACACACTCAACTACTGTTCTATTCGCCGAGTTTAACATACCAGTAAAAAATATACAAACTATAAATTCTTCCAGGACTTTTGGGCAGCCTGTGTTTTATTTTCCCCAGCGTGTTAAATTTAGCAAACAAACAGTAACTGTGCAAAAAAATCAACAAAACACGGAATTCGTCCGAGGGTGCCAAAACTTTTGCACACGGCCGTACCTTGCGTATTAGCCTCACAGGATTTACAGAATACTGAATAATTACCAGGGGTGCACCATATAATGTTTGATAACTGCTATTGCGATACGGGCCTTCGTGATGCTGATGTCATGGAAGGCTGCAACATTCCAACGAGCCCTCTAACCAATCACGATGCTGTTTACTGTACTACAGGGGCCTGACCAATCACAGCTCCAGACGAGTGTTCCTGTGGGTCCAGGATTTTCATGCAATCAGTGGTCAAACCGTAAACGCATTTCAAGCGGGGATTGTGGGGATGGTCCTTCAGATCCACACAAGGCAATGAACTGGGTGGATGGAAATGAAATATGCATAATGGACTTATACAGTATCATATATAATCTCATGTGATGTCACACAGCAACACTAATCCCAAAGGGGATTAAAGGTATTATTCTGACTCGCTCTATATGTAATCCAACAAAAGTAAACAATGTCATATTAAAGAATAATCCATGCCAGCAATGCATGTTAATGTACTGCAAGGCATATCGTGGTGCTGTTTTGTTGATACTAAGCCTTTGAGATTAGATTAGAAAAGATTAATAATGAATAATAAGAATGTCTAAAGGATTAAAGGGATGTGACTCGGGCTGGATATCGCTCAGAATGTTCCGATACCAACGCCCATACTTCTGATTTTGATACCGATTCCTGAACGATACAATTTCTGATAGTATAACAGAAAGTGGGCGTGGCTTAGAGGTGCTGGACATGGGAAAAGTTACAGGTCAAGTAATCGAGACATTGATAACACACATAAAATGCAATTTAGACAGCCAATCAGGAGCCTAGAGTTTGGAGAAAAGCATGCTTATTGGCTCACTGATGCTGTAGTATGTAAATGAATGGGCTTTTGCCAATTTTATAGACATTTTCACAGTATTTTCATCACCGTTTGACATACTGCACTGCACTTAAACGGGCCTAATTAGGGATGTTTAAGTTTGGATGATATGATCATAAAGGCATACAGTGTATCGAGGTATGAAAATGCACAGCGATATCGATACAGTATCGTCACACTGGACACCTCTGGGCAGTACTTAAGTAATACAGTCTCTACCATAAAAGCCTCAGCCCTAGCAGAGGAAGTCGAGGTGCCGGCTCTCACTCCAGCGTGAACTTTACTGTCATCCAGCCCCGACACCTCCACCAAAGGTCATGGCAGGGGTCAGCGGCCGGCGTCTTTTAGCAGCTTGTTGTCTTTCTTGCAGGTGAGACCTTGTTTCTCAACATAAAAGGTGTCGTCTCTTCGACACTGACCCCCTGCTCCTCTCTTTCCGTCAGGCTGACGGTCAGCTGAACAGACATGGCCAATTAACACCTGCAGTGGACGCGGTGACCGTCACACTCGGGCTGACATGAAAGGCTCGAGGGGGCTAACTGTGTGTCACAATCCCTGCTTTGAAATTCAACATGGCATGGGTGGCCAAGTTCTTGAGAACTGGCTTGCGGCAGCCGTCATGCCCGACCCACTGGTCACACACTCAACATGTATGATAATACCTGCAGGGTTACCACTGAACATACATGGACGTGCTGGACTGACCATCTGCGTTTCACTGATTCGGAGGGGGCAGGCAGGTGAGGAGGTGCGACGCCAATGTAACAGCACCAACACTGGACGGACCAGCGTCCAGGGCTGCAAATCTGCCACACTGGACAAAAAATACACTCTTCATGGGTTCTTTAGTGAAGGAGTTCTACATAGAACCTTTTCCATGCTTGGATGGCTCTTCAAATTGATGGAGAACGATGCTACTTAGAACCTTTCTGGATCACCGGAAAGGGTTCTTCTATTGTTACAGGCTTGACATCGTAACAACAGCAGAACCTTCTTTGGCGCTACATAGGCACACACTCATAAAAGAAGGCTCTTCAGAGGTTCTTTAGAAAAAGCAATGGCTCTATTTAGCACCATTATCTCCAAAATGCATAATGTTCTTTGCATGGTGATTGCTTGGTGCTACACAGAACCACTTCCAAAAAGGTTCTATAAGGAAGCCGAACCACATTCTCCATCAATCTGAAGAACCGTTCCACCGTGCAGAGAACATACAAGCACGGAAAGAAGCCATGGTTCTAAAGAACCTAAAGAACCATCGTTTTTAAGTTCATATTTCACAGCAGGCCACCAGTTTTTTTTTTTTTAATCCAAACCGGAGCTCGGCATTGACATTCCCAGAGGTAAAACAGGGATATTTCCATCGTATCGGATAATTAAGCAAACCCCTGGAGTGATGAGCACCCTAACAGGTCTATTATGGTGGTAAAAAGTCACATTTATCACCTTCAGGGTGTCATTTTGTGGGTTCTTCGCCTGCTGTGGCAAAAAACAACACATTCCAACACAATGAGAGGAGTGACTGTACGAGCTGGATCCAAGTTTCTAAGCACTTCAGCGTGTATCTGGACATGCAAGCATATTATCCAGCTGAAAACAGCCCTAATGTGCTGTGTGTAAAGTCCTGGACTCCAAATTGTGGCTCTTTTTTTCTGTAGAAAAGGGATCCAGGCTGGGAAACCTACCCACAGAACAGTGAATACAACAGAAATAGAGCTGCACAAAGCCCTACCTTCCACTGCAGAGACCACAGGGACCAGGAGGCTGTATAAAAACAGCAAATAATCCATCGTCATGAGCCTCGGCTTTGCAACATGAAGAGCAGTTTGGGCGAAATCTCAGCCAACAAGCTCACTTTGCTGGATCCAGCACTTTCACTACGGACTGGCGGCTCAGCGGAAAAAAACAAGAAACAGTTAAATCTCAGCTTTTATTAACTCGCATCCATCTCCACTACATTGCCTTTCCATTCCCACGATCCGGGAGTTCGCGCCGCGGAGAAAGTGTCCGTCCACCGCAGCCGCCGCCGCCGCCGCCGTCAGCCAGTCATGTTGTCGCTGCTGGACTGCTGTATGAAATCCTCGCGTAATACAAAGAGTCATTTTTTTCCCTCCACCCGCATTCGCGCAAGCCCCGCCCCACAAGCACTAGGATTGGCTGACAGGACGAACGGCTAGCCAATCGTAGCGCGGGCCCCGCTTAGCCCGTGAGCGCAGCGCTCCGTGTCCAATCGCAGCGCACTAGTTAGGACGCTACCAGCCAATCATATCGCGTGATGGGCGGGACATTCGCGAAGACGGGCGTGAAAAGGAATGAATAAGCTTCGCCGCTCAAGCAGCTGTTGCTTCCCTGCGACCGCACATAGACAGAGGAGAATTGCGAGAAGCGGCGAAAAGGGGGTGAAACCAGGGGGCAATCAACAACAACCCCCCACCCCCGACCCCCGATCACCCCCCTCCCCACCCTCCGGGGTGGGATTGCACGAAGTTGGCCCGAGAAGTTCAGACCCGTCCAATAGGATTAGAGGCGTGGGACTGTTTCTATTGGACAGGCCTAATTTTCTGGCCTTATCCTAATCCTAAAGAGAGAAATCCTGCTGTATGAAATATTTCCCACCCTCCTCCTCCTTTTCCTCCTCCTCCTCCTCTGCATCCCCCTGCGGTAGAAAATGCACACAGCACACAAGATTCATCTTTAATGGCCTGATCAAAAGACCTCTTTCCATTTTTTTCACTTCTGATTATCCTCCTATTTATTTTTCTCCACTGTAGGCATAATAAAAACTCGGCCACGGAGTGAAGCAGGGGGGAGGGGGTGGCAGTGGGCTCTGCACTGCAAGCTTTGTCCCACAGCTCCCCCTTCAGGCTGTTTTCTGTTTGTACGCTGTGAAGGACTGGCCGTGTCTCTGGAGGAGGTCATTTTTACTTACTATTGGGCCTACTTAAAGGGGAACTCCACCAACTTTTCAAAAACTCCACACATTTCACTGGCTCAGATGTGCATAATCGCTCAGAGCGGTTTGGCGTGGAAGGTTTCCGTTCTAGAGACACTTGCCGAGTCAGAACTGTTCACAGCGGTGGTGATGAGAACCAGACGTCCACCTCTAAAAGCTCCCTCACAGGGAGTCATTAGATGAAATGGTTATGACTTCACTGCCTCACACCTGAGACTCTGTTTTACAGTAGTTTTGACTTCAGATGTGTTTGAGTCTATTCATTTTAGTCCCCAAAGAAAATGTACTGTTTTCAGATTTATGACGATTTTACCGTCAACGTAAAAAGCTCTGAAGACTCGTGTGGAGTCACTGCGGGTTTTAGATGGTCAATAAAATGGCTAGATCTATGTTGTAGTCATGGCGACCCCTGCCTCCTATCACCACTGCTGTCAAGACATCAGAGTCACTACGACGAACCATTTCACACCAAACCCACTCTGAATGCTTGCTTACATCTCAAAGACTGGATTATTTAGAAATTTGGAAAAATGGGTGAAATTCCCCTTTAAGTACTGTGATTTTACCACAGGATGTCTAAGACTGGATGAGAAAAGAGGTTTCAGCTAGAAAATCATAATCCCACTCACCTCAACCATCAAGAACTGTCTGAAAGGGGAATTTCGGCATAATTTGATTGTTGCGATGTCGACAAAGTCATTCAGAGTGATTTGATGTGGAACGTTCTGCTCCTGAGAAACTGACCAACTCAGATTCCTTTACAGTGGAGAGGACAAGAACCAGGACTCAGTTTATTTACTGTCCACTCTGCTGAAAAAAAGATTCGTAGAACCATTAGGATGGTTTTGCCTTTTAATAGGCATCGAGATGAAGAATGAAGAGAGATTACACTGAGATTAATAACTGATCACATTGATTTATCAGTCTACTCAGGCTTTAGCAGAGCTCAGTAACACTGAGATTAATAACTGATCACATTGATTTATCAGTCTACTCAGGCTTTAGCAGAGCTCAGTAACACTGAGATTAATAACCGATCACATTGATTTATCAGTCTACTCAGACTTTAGCAGAGCTCAGTAGCCCTGAGATTAATAACTGATCACATTGATTTATCAGTCTACTCAGGCTTTAGCAGAGCTCAGTAACACTGAGATTAATAACCGATCACATTGATTTATCAGTCTACTCAGGCTTTAGCAGAGCTCAGTAACACTGAGATTAATAACTGATCACATTGATTTATCAGTCTATTCAGGCTTTAGCAGAGCTCAGTAACACTGAGATTAATAACCGATCACATTGATTTATCAGTCTACTCAGACTTTAGCAGAGCTCAGTAACACTGAGATTAATAACTGATCACATTGATTTATCAGTCTACTCAGGCTTTAGCAGAGCTCAGTAACGCTGAGATTAATAACTGATCACATTGATTTATCAGTCTACTCAGACTTTAGCAGAGCTCAGTAACGCTGAGATTAATAACTGATCACATTGATTTATCAGTCTACTCAGGCTTTAGCAGAGCTCAGTAACACTGAGATTAATAACCGATCACATTGATTTATCAGTCTACTCAGGCTTTAGCAGAGCTCAGTAACACTGAGATTAATAACTGATCACATTGATTTATCAGTCTACTCAGACTTTAGCAGAGCTCAGTAACACTGAGATTAATAACTGATCACATTGATTTATCAGTTTACTCAGGCTTTAGCAGAGCTCAGTAACACTGAGATTAATAACTGATCACATTGATTTATCAGTCTACTCAGGCTTTAGCAGAGCTCAGTAACGCTGAGATTAATAACTGATCATCACATTGATTTATCAGTCTACTCAGGCTTTAGCAGAGCTCAGTAACACTGAGATTAATAACCGATCACATTGATTTATCAGTCTACTCAGGCTTTAGCAGAGCTCAGTAACGCTGAGATTAATAACTGATCACATTGATTTATCAGTCTACTCAGGCTTTAGCAGAGCTCAGTAACGCTGAGATTAATAACTGATCACATTGATTTATCAGTCTACTCAGACTTTAGCAGAGCTCAGTAACACTGAGATTAATTACCGATCACATTGATTTATCAGTCTACTCAGGCTTTAGCAGAGCTCAGTAACACTGAGATTAATAACTGATCACATTGATTTATCAGTCTACTCAGACTTTAGCAGAGCTCAGTAACACTGAGATTAATAACTGATCACATTGATTTATCAGGCTTTAGCAGGAAATTAGATGTCTGTCTTGTACACATATTGATTTTAAAATTGTTAATAAACAAATATTGATGTTGAAAATACACTCACCGGCCACTTTATTAGGTAGACCTGTTCAGTTGCTTGTTAACACAAATAGCTAATCAGCCAATCACACGGCTGCAGCTCAATGCAATTAGGCATGTAGAGGTGGTCAAGACGACTTGCTGAAGTGCAGACCGAGCATCAGAACGGGGAAGAAAGGGGATTTAAGGGACTTTGAACGTGGCGTGGTTGTTGGTGCCAGACGGGCTGGTCTGAGTATTTCAGAAACTGCTGATCTACTGGGATTTTCACACACAACCATCTCTAGGGTTTACAGAGAACGGGCCGAAAAAGAGGAAATATCCAGTGAGCGGTCAGCTATGTGGACGAAAATGCCTTGTTGATGTGAGAGGTCAGAGGAGAATGGGCAGACTGGTTCCAGATGATAGAAAGGCAACAGGAACTCGAATAACCAACCAAAATCTCTGAGGAACGTTTACAACATCTTCTTGAAAGTATGAAGAATTAAGGCAGTTCTGAAGGAAAAAGGGGGTCCAACCTTTCACTAGCAAGGTGTACCTAATAAAGTGGCCGGTGAATGTACATATTCCCAATACTTGCATTCCTTCACATCCCAACCCTGGATGCACACAAGGATTCTCAGATGAAATGTAACTCAATGTGTTATTGTCATCTCAAAATGTCTTGCTTGAATTTGCAAAGTATGAAAAAACAGACTTCAGTTTGTCTTTGTACAGTACAGATGTACACATGCAGCAAAAGTCTCATCCCGCTGGTCTCCGAGGTGCTAAGAAGTAAACATCTTGTGAATAGCAACTGACAATGCAGCAAATTACATGCTACTATATGCAGAAGACGCATCACACAAAGAGTGTCCAACGCATACAATGAGACCCACCAGACGAATAGCGGCCTACGGCGGTAATACAACACCAAACATGCTGAAACATGCTGTGTGTACCTGTGTAGCGTGTCATAGCCATGGATACATCATGTAGCAGCTTCACAAACAGAAGATTCACAGTTAAACTTGTTTCAACGCGCTACAGTTAATACTGTTAGTACGTAGGACGCAGACATTCCAGGCTTTGAGCTGGTGTGGTAAGCATAAGGCAGATATAGGAGCTCCTTTCAGTTCAATGCTGTATTGATTTTGGTCTTTCAGTCACACATCGACTATAATCTTTATCACAGTAAACATCCTCAAATCCTGCTCGCCACAGCAAACATGCGCTTGTTAAATTGCACTGAAGAACCTGTGAGCTACAGGCTATTGTTATAACATTTCTACAGCAAGATTGACATCAAAGCTCAGAGGCCATCCTTTGTTTATTTAATTTCCAGCCAGAATGGCCATTAAAGGGCCCATATCATGAAAATTTCCCCCCCTTTTTTTCAAAATAAAAGACTTCCACGTGCTTCCACTGCTAACCTTCCATAGCCCATTCACTTCACTGTCCACTCCATACAGTCCGTATACGGAAACTAAGCTGGAAACAAAAAGTCTATTTTGAATTAATTTCTTCTGTGATGTCACAAAAGGCATACATCTAAGACACTGCGCTGAATAAACTATGGGCTATAGACTTGTTATATTTTTACAGCAAGGTTGATGTCAAAACTCAGAGGCCGTCCTTCGTTTATTTCATTTCTAGCCAAAAGACATTAAAGGGCCTGTTTTATGGAAAACTTTCCTTTTTTTTCAAAATAAAAGACTTCCATGTACTTCCACTCCTAAACTTCCAAAATAGCCCATATGGAAACTAAGCTGCAAAGCAGACTGATTTGAATTAGTTTCTGTGATGTCACAAAAGCATACAATTAAATTGCAAAGAAGGACCTATGGGCTACAGGCTGTTATAACAGTTCCCCAGCAAGGTTCACAACAAACCTCAGAGCCCATCCTTCATTTATTTCATTTACAGGACATTTTCCTAGATTTTTTTTTTCCAAAATAAAAGACTTCCATGTGCTTCCACTGCTAAACTGAAAAAATCCCATTCACTGTCCACTCCATACGGTGCATATATGGAATCCGCTGCAAAACAGTCTTGAATTAGTTGTGATGTCACAAAAACCAGAGCATTTACATACGTCCGCCTATTCAGCATACAGCAGTTTAGCTGCACCCACTAACGCTAAAGTTCTAAGGACTGGTTTCTGCATGAGGCACAAGACAAGGCAGCCAATCAGAAGAAAGCTCATTTGCATATCTGAGTCTTAATGGTGCAGTGACTAAAACAGTCATATTAAGAGATGCAGAGAGGTTGTAAAACTGTCATGTATGTCTCTCTCAGAGATCAAAGCTTTCAGTGCTGTTTGTCTAATGTGGACAGTGTTGGCGGCCTACCAGGTCTTCCAGGTGGTTGCTAGGAGTCTCATTTTCCCTATGTCCTTTACTCCTTTTTGTAGCTCAAGCTTTTTTCGCTTTTGACGTTCTCCCTTTTTCTGCACCATGTCTGGTTTATATCCAGTCTCCTCAGAAATATCTCCTGATGCTACCAATGCTACTGAGGCTAATGCTATGCTAATAATATAAGCTCTTTATATACTCTAATATGAGTTTTACTGCATTGCACTGATTCGCCCACACAAATGCACAAAAGTACCCAACTCTAGAACAAAATCTTGCACATCTGTTCCCAGCAGCACATCTCGACAGGACCTTGTTTAGTAGTGTGTGGACACTTAGCCACTGGCAGAGTCTGGCCAGGGAATAGAGAAGAGGAAGAGAGGGATGAGAGAAAGAGAGTGTGCTTCAGGGCCGGGCTCTGGCTCAATACAGTAAGCTGACAGCAGTGGATAAAGTATTCCCCCCATGTGGCCAGCCTTCAAGACATGGTTGAAATATGTGAACCACCCGGCCCATATGTGGAGCGGAGCAGCGAGGCGATGAAAACGGCTCTCGGCTTTAACGCTGCGGCTGGCGGCCCACAGGTCACAGGAGCATTGACTGCCCTCGGAAAAAGTGCAGAGCAGTGTTCACAGTTCCAGAAGGTCAGTGTCATTTTCGACACGCCGTTTGACGAGGCTATCCATGGCTGCGCTCCATGGATATCCGCTCCATCGTTTACCATTGATCCGTTTGTTGTTCTAGGAGTCAGCAGGCCGTGCCACTTTGACACGCTTTGGCCATTATACAGAATATCGAAATATCCCAGCACTGTTTTGCTTGCTCTGAGAGGAAACTCCAACCTTTATTTACAAGGAACAAGACAAACAGACTTGAAGGGGAATTCCACCACTTTTTCAAAGTTTCTGCATAATTAAATCATTGAGATGTAAACGGTCATTAAGACTGGGTTTGGTGTGAAAGTTTATATGTGTAATATTGATGACGGTAAAACAGTGGTATATTTGAAAAAAATAAGTGGGGACTATCTTCTAAGCCGCTTCTCCTTCTGGGAGTTTTTAGAGGTGGACGTCTGGTTCCTATCACCACCACTGTGAACAGTTCTGACTGTAAGTTCCTCTAGAGCAGAGAATTTCACACCAAACCACTCTGAATGACTTTGTTTACATCTTAACCATTAAATTAGACTGAAGATGTTTTAAAAAATTGATGGAATTCCTAGTGTTCTATATTTTTTCCGTGACTTTTTTTCACCGAACGCCACTTAATGTGGATAACAGCGCAGTAGAATGTACATATATTACACATAATGCAATTCATTTTATCATAAGCCTTTTAGTCTCTCTTTATCCCTTGAATGAAAACCTTCTGTTCAATTTTGGTGACAGTGCTTTTAAGGCTGATGTATGTAAATTTCCTCTGCAATGTTAGAAAAACATCCAATTCCATCTGCTTCCTAACAGCCAGGAACAGGGAATTTCACAAATGTAGCCAGTTTATTTACTATCCAGAACAACCAGTGAACCTAAACGTGTCTTCTGAGTTTTTATATGGAAAACTGATGAAGGTAAAATAGTGATTTATTTTATTTTATTTTGCTTCTTAACACCCATCATCCAGCAAGAATGAATGAAACATATTTATACACCAAATTTCTCTCATATCTCTCATAAGACAATGTCTAAGATATGAAACAGCAAATTCATAATCATTTCATGTAAAAAGGGTCTGTGAGGGAGCTTTTAGGGGGTGGATGTCTGGTTCTCTGCTACAGACTGTCTGCAGTAAACAACACTCCCTATCGCTTCGACGTGAACAGCTAAACTGCTGTTGGCTGAATGGATAGTCACATGAGGAGCCTGGCCTCTTCCTATTTCCCTTGTTATATCAAAAACAGGACAGCAAAATGACAGAGCCCTGAATGAACGGAAGTAAATGGAGTTAAACAACCAAAAGAGGTTCTAATCACTCGCCCAGATCTTTCCTTTAATTTTAAAAAAGTAGAAGGATGTATTTCACCAAAAAAGGAAAAAAAAGTGACCTATATGTTTCCTTCACGCAATGTTCACGCAGTTATGAACTATGATTTCGCTCAAGTGCTCCATATCAACCCATTCATTTTGGACTCGCTCGGGAGCGCCCTCTAGTGTCTGAGAAACCCAGAAGACACTACAGAGTGGTGAGTCTCCTCTCTACGAGTTCTCTGATGGAACTATGTTCACAGTGGTGAATCAAATTGAGCTCTCACATATAGACTGTAGGAACAGTTTTGTAACTTTTGAAAGTCTTTTATGAAAAATGAGGAAAGACAAAATTCAGTTTTCTATCATTTGGGCCCGGCACTGCAAGCACTCTGAGCTAATATTGTGTTTTGACCACTTTATGCTCATTTACATAAAGTTATAATCTACGCCAAGGCCTTTCGCTGGCAGACGGACGGTGCCTCCCCAACATTAACCCTCTGGAGACGTGTACCCACAATCGAGAGGGAACCAAAATGAACGGAAAACATTTCCATTAGCGGCTTGTTTCAGCTGCAGTATTTCACGCGAGACGTTCTCTGTTGGGAATATTGATGAGTCGCCACAATTTTTTTTTCCTCGCTGCTTTTCCCTCCATGGTCTCCCACCATTATTCATCCTCTCCACCCTTTTAATCTCCAGTGGGCTGACTCAGAATTCATTTTCCATTTGGAAAGCACTCTCCCTCTCCGCGCGCTTGGCCGTAGCATTGATTAAGAGGGCCCCGGTGGGGAGGAAATTATGTTTGGATTGTATTTTAACACTTTTTTTTTTTCTTTTACACTCGCTGTGTTTTTCATTAATCCACAGTGTGGTGGGCTCTGTGTAAGAGTTCTGCTCGGTTTTGGTCTGATTTGTTGTTTTGTGATCAATATTTCATTTCTGGTTAGGGTTTCCATCGGAATGCGGAATGCTGCTTTAAAAAATCCAGGCGGTGGAAATGGAATTGGACTGAAATCTGTCTTCTGTCTTAAAACTGCATTTTGTTTTGACACAATGTGAAGGAGCGCTGATGGAAATGAACGGAATGTACTAGAATTGTGGGGGCTTAGATGGTTGCACAGCTACACAAGAAGTCTAGCACTGCTTCACAGGCTTATTAAAGGAGCAGCTCCAAATATGCTACCATGGCTAACAATGTAGGGATTTTGGGATTTTGCTAAAGTATTTGTGCAAGAATAATATTTTTATACAAACAGCCTGAAACCAGGACCTACCATGAACAACCCAGGCTGAAAGATGTGTGAGTGCAAGTGTTCCAACTTACTAGTATTAGCTAGTATTAGCTTGTCAGCTAACTAGTATTAGCAGGCACTAGAAAGTCTTATAAAATGAGGCAAAACGCAAATATTTCAATAGAATTCTATGACGCTTGAACCAGAATAATACCTCCTCTGTGGTGGTCCTGAGCATTGAAGAACAGGGTAACAAAGTATGCAGAGAAAAAAATGGACTATGGTCTCCAACTGTAGAACTACAAAGTGCTCCTATATGGTCAGTGGAGCTGATAAAGTGGACGATAAGTGTAGAAACAAGGTTTAAGTGTCTGGTCAATGTATGTATTCATCCTTTGAGAGGTTTAGTTAGTTTAGTTAAATCTAACCCCCCTGTATGGAGGCTGTACTTTAGCCTGACTAGATCTCAATGTGAGTTTGTGAGTTCAGACCGTGCCTTCAGCATGGTGGTGGTAGTATGAGTGAAGGCCGATTGACTCTCAGAACTCGGGCTGGAGTTCTGGGCAGCTTCTGCCTGTATCTTGAAGGCCATACCCCCCGATAGCTGTTTTAGGACTGATGGGGCGGCGGTGGAGATTGCGAACCTTTCGTCATGGGACTGGAAGGCAGGATGTGAATTTATAGGGCATTAGACTGGAATAAGGAGGGGTTTCAGACATGTTCCTCCCCCCCAAACTGCAGCTATAACATCACTACATTTCTTTATATGCTTCGAAATAGTTTTACCAAGAGGACGATGTGTCCTGCTGTCCTCTAACCATCAGTTACCTTGGCCTCACTCTCATAGATCTCATAGATACCCACTATTCAGTTCATTCACTGTTAGCAGTGTTAGCGTTCCTGACTGTATTCCTTCCTTAGATATCTTCTTTTCCTTGGTTGGGTTCAAATGGAAATTACTTCTAGTTGGGAAGTCATGTGGCCACTCAAGTGACACATAATTACCCGCTAATACGCAAGCCATTAAAAAAGATTCATTACTTGGTGTGCTTTTAACCCAGGGAGCGATATGGACTGCAGTGGTCGCCTAGTAGTTTCTGGTTAATATCCCCATAGTGCAGTTTCCTATTAATATCCCTGTTCTTGTAAATTGACTTCAGTTGCATTTAAAGAGGATATATCAAAGCCTAAAAAGAAGTGTCATTACATTTCCACCAGATGGAGGCTTTAGCAGAGGTCATGCTTACTGTCACGGTTCTCACGTTTCGCTGTATTTTGTCGTTTTCAGTGTTTTCTGGTGTTGAGGGCAAATTTCTGCTTACCTCCAGCTTTTTTTTTACTCTAAAAAAGTGATTTTCAGCTCCGGTCCTCGAGTATCCCCCACCAACACGACCCAATTTCCATGCATCCCTGCAAAATATACACCTGATTCATCTCATTTCAGCCTTGATGATCATCAGGTGTGCTTTTGCTGGCCCACCACAAAGCCGTACAGCAGAAACCTGTGCTTTGAATGCAATATGCATCTGTAATACGTCTATTTTTCATGTTTTCTTTGTGTCCTCGATGTTATATCTATACGTTCCTTTACTGTGCTGCAGCGCATAAGAAACAAATAAACCCAGCTGGGTCTCTGTTGTGACTGATGAACATTCTCATGCTTATTGAGATCATGTGTATTTATATATAGGGCCTTTATTGTATTTCAGCTGGCATGATCCTCCATTATCGATATCATTTGTTTCCATGCGCTACAAAACGTAAGGATTTTCCCTGCTTTAATTAGCGAAGTAAGAGAATCATACGTCAGCCAACCAATAACTGTCAGAGCTAATAATTCCTCCTCAAAAGCAATTACTTTTCTTTTCAGATTGCGGGAATAACAAAAGAGCCAGAGCAGGGCGTTTCAAAAATAAACATCACTTTGCTCCTAGAGCTCATTCATAGAATGCACTACAGCCTGTAGACAAAGCAATTCCAAGAGTAGCAACTGGTCAATTTGTTTGGATCCGTTCTGCCACTGTTAGTGTTAAAACGATAGTTTGGCAAAAGAATTTCCCTCAATCACAGCTGTAGTCCATCCGCCAAGACTTGTTTGGTGCGGCAGTTTGTTTTTGAGGTTGAAGTTTTGGTGCACAGACCCTAGACTGACTACTTCTTGTTGTCCAAATGCAAGCCAGAACAAAGAACAGGGCACTCTGAAGGTTGGCACACAGACTACTAGTCACCATAGCAATGCAGACAACAGTCTTGCCTAGCTAGTAGCTAATGAAACAGCAAAAAGAAAGATTTACATTTATGGTATTTGGCTGATGCTTTTATCCAGAGTGACTTACAATTTGATGGTTTTACACAGGTAGGCGAAGGTGGTGTTAGGAGTCTTGCCCAAGGACTCTTATTGGTACAGTGTAGGGTGTTTACCCAGGTGAGGATTGAACCCCAGTCTACAGTGTGGAAGGTAGAGATGTTACCCACAACACTACACCAACCACTACCCCAGATGTAAGATGTAAGACGAACATTGATATTTTGGAGATGAAAAGACTTTTATGATCACTCCATCTGTTTTTTTGATCCGTTTAATCTGGAATCAGAAACTGTCAAACACTAAATATTCGTAAAGCTGATGTTTCTTGTTCAAATTCTCCTGTTCCACCTTAAATGGTGCCACAGTTACATTCTAGCGCTTCTGGTTTCATTTAAAGTGGAACGGAACAATTCAAATAAGAAGCTGGTGAATGAGAAGCGACTTCAGCCCTGTTAAAAGTCAAACCTTGAGAGACATTTCGCAAAAAACTATTACACTTTTGAGGAAACGTTTCCTGCTGGAGATGTGAGAAAAGCAGCTATGGCTGAGCTGATGCTTAAAGTAAGTAAGAGCAAAGTAAGTTTCGTTTATATTATATTTTTAGCCTATACTAGGACATCAGCACACACTGAGACACATTTACAGCGAAGACGGTAAAATGTTACTTCAATAAAATGGACATAAAATGTTGTGTCTCCCAAGATTATTAGATTTTTGTTGAAGGAACAAAGTGGCTCTTCTTAACATTTGGATTACCAATCCCTGGCCACCAGCCCCAATACAAAGCATCAACTAGAGGCCAATGCTGGGCAGATTCATACCCCTCTAGCTGAGGAACTGTGTTTACTGGAATGATGGAGCGCCATCAAATTTCTTTGGTAGAGTTGAATTTTGGTAGAGTTGGAGTGACATATATCTAAACCATATCCAATCATCCAACATCAGTCGCACACCTCACTAATGCTCCTGTGGCTCAATGCAATCAAATCTTCACAGTGATGTTCCAACATCTAGTGTAAAGCTTCTCAAAAGAGGCTGTACCTACAGCAAATGGGGACAAACACTCTATGATTTCAGAAGATAGAATGGATGAGCAGATGTCTACAAACTGATAGACACAGACATATAGGGAACGTCATTTGTGGGGTGCTTTCAGATTGTTTTTGGAATTGAAAAGCTGTAAGTTTCCTTTATGGAAATGTGTCTTGTGTCCTGTTGACATTTACAATACCATGTAAGGTTCCCTTTGGAGTAAAAACAAAAAAGTGAGATGAAGAAAAAAACAGAATAAAACAGTCTAATGAAAACAAAACAGGCTGGCTTGCAACTTTACACACCCAGGCAGCTTCCTGAACTTTATTAATGCAGGCCTAACTGTAACCAGATACTGTGACGTGTTGGGAATACGCTGTGATGTTGGGAATTTAATCAGAATCACCCAGCACTACTTAAAGCCTGAATTTGTTTGTATTAGTGTCTGTTTTTACAGATAACAGTGTCCGAAACATCACATGCCAGTCTATCGCTTCCATTACTTGTTAGCTACATTAGCCTCAAAGCTCCAGCACAAATCTAAAGAAGCCTCAGGCACCAAACATGTCTCAGCCGATCGACTACGTTTGTGTAAATTAGATTTTCCGACAACTGCCGGCTTTCATGACTTCTTCTAGCGTCTCAGCTTTTGCTCTGCCTGAGGTTTTACACGCCGCCTTTTCCCAGACTGACTGTGTCCAAGGCACCGAGGCAGTTATCACGAAGGACTTTCCCGTTCAGTCAAAGCTGTAAATCAAATGCCGTGCTGGGTCTGGCACCACTTGGCCTTGCGCTCCCTGGGGAGAAACCAGTTCAGAAAGCAGAGTAAATGAAAAGCAGAGGCTGAGAGAGTCAGCACAAAGCATCATGGGAAGCAAAAATGGGCTTCATCACAGCGCGGACTCAAACGGGGAACATCCACTGGACATGTGATATCGGGAGCCCCCCGCGCACGAAAACACACCGTGCAATTGCCGTCATGACTTCCATGTGTGAATATGAAACCTGATCGGCAGCAATGACAGGGGCCCAGTGACTCCTCCAATTTCCCCCCAGTTGTTTAGGTGTAATTTGTTTGGGGACTTTTTCAAGGGCTTTTTTTCCCATGCATCCTGGCTGCCGTTCATTCAGAGGCGCTTGGCCGACTTTGCCATGACCCACATCTGGCTCAGGCTTGAAATCCGAGCTTCCCTCGGAAAGTGGAGTGCGTGTTTCCCAAGGCCGAGGGGGTCCCGGGTGAGGCGAAAATAGTTGACGCTGTCAAAAGTTTAAACTCGCATGCGCGATATATACATATATAGGTATGTATACAAGTATATACACAGATAATCCCGCATAAAAGGTTGAAGCTCATCAGTGTAGAGGTGATGTAGCCAGTGAACATGGAACCAAACTATTTATATATATATATATATATATATAGGTACTGTTTACATTCGGGACTGTCAGGCAGCTTTCCAACAGGGCTGGTCAATGGCACAAGCGAAGCAGACCTGATTTTATTTGGTAAAAAATAAACTGACTCTGTCATTCAAAATGGAAGAGAAATCTATATCAATCAATAAATCAATAGGTGAGCTAATGCTAGAGCTAGCAGTTTAACGTTAGATGCACGGCACAGGGTAAATGAATTTCTTAGTATACTACTTAGTATATTTTTTTCCACGGTACAAGTTAATCTTAGCGTTTAGCCTAGCAACCTTTCCATCAGCAATTATTAGTAATTAATAGCATTTAATACATTTTATATGAGATTATCGTGAGCTTAATGTAAGATTATTTATCTAATTTCTAGACAGTATTTTACTAAAATTATCTCACTATATTGGTTGATCATCTCAAAATTGGAAATATTAGACATTTTGACTGGATTTAAGATCATTTCACTTGACATGATACCATTTCTTGCAGTGTATCCGGGGCCCCCTGCTGGCTTAGGGAACCTAAACAACGGTTTATATCACTTATAGCTAGAAATAGCCGTCTCTGTAATTTCTTTTAAGTTAAGTGATACTTTTTTAATCCCACCTCTGCATTTGACCCATCCATGAAGTGAAACACAACATACACACACTAGTGAAGACACATACACACTTGCCCAGAGCAGTGGGCAGCCCTATCCACAGCACCCAGCAAGCAATTGGGGGTTAGGTGTCTTGCTCAAGGACACCCCAGTCATGGACTGTTGGTGCTAAGGATTGAACCAGCGACCTTCTGGTCACAGGGACAGTTCCCTAAGCTCCAGCCCACGACTGCCCCCATTTACTCGGCTTATATACTACACAAGTGCTTTACTGTGCCACAGACGTGACTGAGGAGTCATGTGTCTAGGCGAACTACGATAGCCGAAAGATAAGACAAGCCAGCATGTTTCCACATCACTCACTGAGCAGAAAACAATTTACCAAGTGAAGAGGACAACTGCCCCTCATCTAACGCTCAACTGACTGGCTTGTGCTTTAACCCACAGTGGCTAAAAGATCTCCCTTCGCCTTGAACGACGGTCAGTGTGAATAATAAGAAAACCATGTTTATGAAAGTTAACTCCACTGTCTGCTTCCGTTGCTACTGAATTTGTTGTACAGCACTGTTGGATAAATGACTGATAAAGCAGCTGTCAGACTACAAATGGTTTGTAATGGTCACAATTCAGAATGAAGTACGTAAAGGAGTTCATTGAGGGTCCATGTCAGCTAGCTGAATTAGCCGTCTAGCTAAATAAAACATGTTTAGCCACACCGCTACAGGGGCGAGGGTCAACTTGTGGTGAAAATACCTGACACCGTCAAATATTGACGTAGATCACAGGTTCAACTTCTCACAGGTAAAACTGTAAATGTTCAAAGTCGACAATGAAGAAAATTGACACTGTACAAAATTTTGAGTAGCAACCTACTGAGTATTTGCCAGTTTTATTTTGGTTTTTTTACCCGATTTTCTGCCCAATTTAGTCGTTTCCAGGTCCACCCGCTACTTCGGACTCCCCCAATCACACAATACTACCAATGCTAGGAGGGTGAAGGCAGCACAGGCTTCCTCCGAGTCCTGTGAAACCTGCCACCGGTTCTTTTCGAACTGCCGCTCACGCAACGTCATGTGACAGCCGAACGCGCTCAGAGGAAAGCGCCGACAGCCAGATCTGTTACTTCACCAACGTGGACCAACAATGTAGTTGGGCCAGATTGGAGTCAAATTGGGCCATATCCTTTAGTTCTACTCACTTTACAGTGCGTGGGCCAGATCTGGGCCGAAGACCCAGCCGTGTATTGGGCCAGAACAAACCACAGATGTGGTCCACCACATGTTTCCATATCGTACCGAAACAAGCTTGACATTGTAACAATAGAAGAACCCTTTTCGGTGCTATATAGAACCATCTTTAGCATGTTCTCCATCAATCTGAAGAACCTATGCAAAAAACCCTTTAATCATGCAAAGGGTTCTTTGAGTGTCCATTGCCTTATATAAGACCTATTCCTTCTCTAAAGATCTCTTGAAGAACCATATTTCTTACTAGTGTCGTTTGCATTCACGTTATTTGCCAGATGTCCTTCTCTGTATCTTCATGTTTTGGAATAGAAATTGTTGTGTGGAACTGACACTTGGAATCCACTCCTTCGAGTCACATCCCATGGAAGTCGGCTCTCAAATTTCTAGAATCAAACAGCCCAACCAGCATCAGCGCTTTCTAGTGTGCTAGTGAGTTTGGTGAAGTTATCGAAGTTATTTAGGTCAGGGGTTCTCAACCTTTTCCACCTCAAGGCCTACCTATTTATCGCAAGAAAGCATAAAGGCCCATGGGGAATAATAATAATAATAATAGTACAGTTGAAAAACGATATTAATAATAAAAACAACATTGACCAAGCAACCTGCCTTGATTCAGCTCTGCATTCTGTACATTCATTAACTGGATACTGATTGAGGAGAACACAGCAGTGACCTCTTTGTCCCTGTGATCTATTATCATTTGTCAAACGTGCCTGCATGCTTTTCTGTTTGAATGCATTACTGAAATTTGGGCTGCTATAGTTGGAAATTTTCAGCAGAGCAATATGTGACGTGTAACAGAGGACATAAACTATCAGATTAGGTTGACGCAGGTTCACCTAGTACCATAAATCAAGAATGATTATGGCAAATTAAGTGAAATGTGTCTGCAACCCATTTTACACTTGTTTCTCACGAGTGGACGAGTGAAATGTCGGCGAGGCAAAAAACAAGACTGGCTGCTTTGCTGCATTTTTACAGGTCTTTTTATCGATCTTTCTTCTTACTAAGCCAATTATTTTTCATTTATTTGAATGACAAAGTACCAACTGAATTACCTTGAAGATGATGTGTATGTGTGTCTACCGTGTGATGGCCTGGCGACCTGTCCAGGGTGTACCCTTCCTGCCTTCCGCCCAGTGACAGCTGGGATAGGCTCCAGCACCCCACTGCGGCCCAGAAGGACGAGCGGTAAAAGACGATGACGGTCCCTTATCTAATCTCATCTGGGCTGTGATTTGACCCACAGTGGCTAAAAGATTCCCCTTAATGCCATCACCGGTCCTCTCAAGACCAGTGCTCTCATCTATAGGCCTGAGGACCACCAGAGGGTGCATCGTGGCCCAGGGGCTGAAACCCTGATTTTGGTGATGGTAACGTTACAGCAATTCTCCAACTGAGAGATGGAAGCTTGGCTAAATCTCACAGGTTTGCTCCGCAGGCAGTGTCAGCACATACAAGGTTAACTATATCCTTTACATGGGTTCAACCTCCACCCGTCCAAAGAGCGACACCTCCAGCCGGGCGTCTCTGGAAGCTGGAGTGAATTAGCGGGCCGCCTTCTCCGAGGCTTGTGTATTAGCTTTAATGAATTACGTGTCACAGATTTGCCTGTTTGGCAACACCTCTCTCCATTAGCCCTACTACTAATGCCCACAATGGCCGCAACCCAAATGGACGACCTGCCCTCCTCCGCACTCTGCAGAGAATGCGAAAGCAGTAGCGCCCGGATGCGTGTAAGTGCGTCGTAAAAGTCGTTCCTCCTCATCCGAGGCACATCAAGGTGTGTTAGGGGGCAATCAGACAACATCGGAGGGTCAGCAGGAGAAGGCTCAAGCCTGGAGGCAATTTTCAGCCGCCTGCGATGGGAAAATTATGTGACTAGATGAAAGATTCCTCCCACGTAAAGGCTGCTCTAACGGCCATATTTGGGCACCCCTGTAGCAGTGACCGCTCGGCCTGGCTGTCTGGTGCTTTCACGTCCACAGCTGCTCTGAGCAGATGCTTTCTCTCCGCCAGCGTCCTGCTTGGTTAGGAATTCTCTGACTCTTCCCCCTGAAGACGACGTGGGACTTTTGTGTGGTTTTATTTACCAAAAACAGTCATGGCTCATTTTCTCACGACTGTTTCCCGATCTCAGGCCGTTTTTCTTTTGCATTTAAAGGACCCATATCACGGAAAAACAAACTGCCCTCACTTTTTCTGAAATAAAGTCATTTAATCGACTGTGTAAACACCGTTAAAGATTTAAAGACATACGACTCACTCCCTATTCCATAAACCGAGCTGCGAAAACAGCCCATTTTCCATTTGTTGTGTTTGTGATGTCACAAAAACCAAAGCATTTGCATTTACCGCCTATTCTGCCAGGTTATAGGGAGTGTTTCAGCACTTACTGCTTCCTAAATGAGGCACAATACACAGTAGCCAATCAGAACAGAGCTCCTACATATATCCTTCTTAAAGGCGAAGAAACAAAAACAGGTTGTTTACTTCTATTAGGATAAAGACCAATTAGAAAATGGACACATGAAAATGAATAACAACCATTTTTGGTACATAAATCCACACAATCATCATAAGGGGCCCTCAGGTGAACAAATGAAATACAAGAAAAATGGAGGACACAGGCCCTTTAAGACTGATCCATGTAAATTACCTCTGTTCTGATTGGCTATTCTCAGAGACAGTGGCACCAAATCAGCCACATTTGCTTCCCAACAGCACAACATTTAATCATCCACTGCGATAACCACAGCCATGGATTTTCAGCGGTAACAACACTCCTGAATGGGTGGCTAAGATAGTAAGTAGATGTAAACGTGGTCATGGTTGTGACATCACAACCACCACGCAGGCTGATTCTGGCTCATTCAAAAAGCAGTCCGGAAAGAAGAAACAGTTCTGAATTCAGTGTCAAAGGGTGTAGGCTGAATAGATGGATACATAGAAATGTGGTGGTTTTTGTGACATCACAAAAACACAGAATTAAAAATCAGTTGTTTTTGCAATTTAGTTTCCATACATGGAACAAACAGACTGGAATGTGAACAAAAATTACACACTACGTCAAACTATTCTATTTGAAAAGAGTGAGGAAGTTTTTCCCTGATATGGGCCCTTTAAACTAGGCTGCGTATTAGGAACCACTCATAATGTATACTATGCTCTGGCCTGAGTAAGTAGGCTGTGGCCTACATCGCTGCACCCATCCACAGATTTTGACCTCTACAGGTAATTTTCTATGGATCAGTGAAACCTACAGACCTATAATAAGGCCAATCACCATAAATACACCATAACTTAATTGCCCACAACTGGTGGACTGGCAGTGCTGGCAAATCCCTGTACAACGTAGACATCTAGTGGCCATGAGCTCCAACCAGAATCTGGCAAAACCACTTTAGGACAGATCAGTTAGTGTATGTGAAGTTTGCAGTGAGTTTTAAACGTAGAAGCTGAAATGATCCTGTGACCGTATTGCATATTACTTTTAATAGAATATGAACTCTTGTATCTGAGATTTCATCCGGCTGGGATGAAAATCAGCCCCTCTAAATCTGAGACTATGGTCCTCAGTCAGAAAAGGGTGGAATGCTCTGTCCAGGTAGGGAGTGAATTCTTGCCCCAAGTGGCGGAGTTTAAATATCTTGGGATTTTGTTCATGAGTGAAGGAAGGATGGAGCGAGAGGTTGACAGGCGGATTGGTGCGGTTTCTGCAGTACGTTCCGACTCTCACGAGCTTTGGGTAGTGACCGCAAGAACGAGATCACGGATACAAGCGCCTGAAATGAGCTTTCTCCGCAGGGTCATCGGGCTCTCCCTTAGAGATGGGGTGAGAAGCTCGGCGATTCGGGAGAGGCTGGGAGTAGAGCCACTGCTCCTCCACGTTGAGAGAAGCCAGCTGAGGTGGTTCGGGCATCTGGTGAGGATGGCCTCTGGACGCCTCCCTAGGGAGGTATTCCAGACATGTCTGATGGGGAGGAGACCCTGGGGAAGACCCAGGACACGTTGGAGGGATTATATCTCTCGACTGTCTTGGGATGTGTATGCCTCGGCATCCCTCCGGAAGAGCTGGAGGACGTGGCGGAGGAGAGGGAAGCCTGGGCCTCTTTGCTTAGGCTGCTGCCCCCGCGACACGGATTCGGATAAGCGGTGGAGGATGGATGGATGGATGGATGAACTCATTTGTGCATCATAACCTGGAGCTTAAAGGGCCCATACTGCGGAAGCCTGAATCGTCCTTGCTTTCATTAAATAAATGAGTTTTATGCAGAGCATAACTTACCATTCACCCCTCAGTCCATGCAATCCATATGTGGAACTCAAGCTCTTTGTGAATGATTGTTTTTGTGACATCACAACAACCAACATATTTGTATACATGCAGCCTCTAGCAGTTTTGCACTCATGCCTTAGTTATGAAGTGTTTTAACCCAGACTGCTGTTCTAATGAGATGCAATATAGAGCACCCAATCAGAATAGAGTTATTTACATATATCAGTCTTAAAGGCACAGTAATCAAAATGTCCTGTTTGATTCTAGGTGATGAAGATGCCTTGAAAAAAAGCATCAAGCAAAAATACATTATGACTGGTATTATTACATACAGTCTCAAAACTGTTACAAGCATATCTGAAGTAAAAATAATAATAATAATAATATAAATAAACTAAATATGAGAAAAATGTAGGATATGGCTCTTTAAATATGGAGGCACTGTGTAGTAAACACTGTAAACAAGTAAGTTAGGCTAACGGCTAATTCCAGTTTTTCAGTACAGAAAGTGATACGGACATGTAAAATGCGGTCCTTTTATTGGTTTGTCTGAATATTTTAATGTTTTAAAATCCTCTTTTCCTCTCATTTTGTTACGAGGCTGAAGTCCGCTTCTTCCTCCTCAGCTTTTAATTCGAATTTTCCGTTCCACCTTAAAAGGAGCCGTTAACGTTAGATTCTGGCGCATGTACGCCGCTCACGTCTGAACGCTGCCGCGCCATTTAAGGTGGAACGGAATATTCGAGCAAAAAAGCTGCGTGATAAACCAACTTCAGGCTGGTCAACGGGTCACTGTTCCGTGCTGTGAACAGGGTGGACGCGGAGGTCCTCGAACAAACCGTCCATTCTCCCTGCAGCCCGAGAGAAAGTCCTCTGGGAGGTTTCCGAGCTGCTCTTTTCCTCCAGGCGACCACCGCTTTCTGAATGTCACGTTTCATCCGAGCGAGCGTAGACAATGTGGACTGCAGCGTGGAGTTTATGGGGTCCTCTCCTTTTCTCCCTGGCTTCTGGAGAACGACCACGAAGGTAAAACCGCCAGAAATGGCAGAACATTACTGCTAACTTTCTTAATGCTGACCGTCAGCTCGAGTGTAGCGGTAGCTGTGTCCGCTGTCTGAGTGAGGAAGGAGGTGAAATAGGTGGATTAAAGAGCCTCAGAAAGGAAAAGGAAAGTTATTTTAGTCTAATTAAGTCTAAATTAAGGCTAATTCGGGGTAAAAACTCCCTCAGGTACCTAGTTAAGTAAGTAACGTTACTGAGTTCCCTATAGAACTACAGTGAAACTCCTGGAAGGGGAACTCCACCAACTTTTCCAAATTTCCGAATAATTCACTCCTTGAGATGTAAACAGAAGCATTCACAGTGGTGGTGATGGGAACCAGGGGTCACAATGTCTACAACACAAATATAGCCATTTTATTTACCACACACAACCACCAGAATACGCTGTTTTTATATGTAAAATTGCCATATATCTGAAAATAATGTTTTCTTAGAGGCCTATTTTGCCTCAGAATGTCCTGCATGTAGCCCTCCATCACAAATTAAAATTAATAATACATTTCAGTCCAAACTTTTATCCCCAAAGTGTTGCAAAATGAGGTCTCGGGTACCAGGCAGCGTATATGTAGGAATTCCATGTAATAGCTTTCTGTGAGGGAGCTTTTAGAGGCGGACGCCCGGTTCCTATCACCACCACTGTGAACAGTTCTGACTCTGTAAGTTTCTCTAGAACACAGCGTTCCACACCAAACCGCTCAGAGTAGTTAGTCTTCTCTTTTTTGGGGCTAATATAAACTGATAAACCCCTAAAGTGAGACGCGTGATTGGCAGCAAAGCCTGACCAAATGCTAAAACATTATGAAAGACATAAAAGTCCTTTTTGGAACAAAATGGGTGGAATTCTCCTTTACATTTTATGCCATTTGGCTGACGCTCTTATCCAGAGCGACTTGATCATTTTTACACAGGTAGGCCAAGGTAGTGTTAGGAGTCTTGCCCACGGACTCTTATTGGTATAGTGTAGGGTGCTTACCCAGGTGGGGGATTGAACCCCAGTTTACAGCATAGAAGGCAGAAGTGTTGACCACTACACTATCCAACCACACCTTTAGGGCGATGTTTTCAGGATCCTTTCAGATTTGGAACTTAAAAGGGAATTAGAAAGTAAATATTCAGTAAAACGTAGAGTTTTTACTTCACTGAGAAGAAAATGTGTACTCATTAAACATCTCCACATGAGACAGAGGCTAAAACAGTGAGGGCATCAGCTCAAGTCCTTTCAGCTTATTTCCTATTGGTGTGCCACATCACAAGGTAGTAAAATGTGTTTATTTGTCCCCACAGTTCCCACAGGCCAGTGTTCGCATGTGGTGGGAACTTTACTGGACGTTCGGGCTTCATTGGGAGCCAGGGTCATCCTGCGGTTTACCCGCCTAACACCAAATGTGTCTGGAGGATCACGGTGAGGAGTTCAGTTCGTAACGGCATTAGGGCTTTTTAATGTGCTGATAACTAATTATATCTAATTATGTTATAATCCTAGGACAGACACTGTTAAAGGGCCCATATCATGGAAGCGTGAGAGTTTGATGTTGTACATTAACAGTGTTAAATTTCAAACACTGTCACTAATGGTCTCCGTCCAAATGTAGAAACTAAACAGCCTGTTTTTGAATTTATAGTTTTTGTGACATCAATAAAAACAACAAATTTACCTACGTCTGCCTATTCAACTTACAGCAGTTCAGCCTCACCCACTCACGCTGAAGTTATAAGGAGTGTTTCAGCCTGGTCTGCTTTTTGAATGAGCGCAGCCAATCAGAACAGAGCTCGTATCCGTCTTAAAGGCACAGTAACAAAAAACCAGCCGGTGTAGTGTTGAGTGGCAAGGAGACGTTGGAAAATGGTCACATGAAAATGAATTATACATCAAATCACACAAGCATTATAAGTGGGGAAAAATTGATATCCAAGCAGGATGTGGGCCGTTCAGAGCTTTCCTTTTTTGGGGGAATTTTGTTTTTTCCCAAAGATTCGCTTTTATTTTATTTACTATAATTCATTTTTACATGACCTCTCTTTATCTCTTGAAATTAAACAAGCTGTTTTGGTTACTGTGCCTTTAAGGCTGATCTATGTAAATAAGCTCTGTTCTGCTCGGCTGTCCTGTATTGTGTCTAGGTCAATAAGTAGTTCTGTGCTGAGAATGACCACCACCCAAATAGCACCTGCTCTGAGATGGTCCATGGGGTCCTGACCACTGAAGAACAGGGTAAAAGGGGGCTAAAAAAGTAAGCAGAGAAACAAAGTCTGCCTATATATTAAGTGGAGCTGATTAAATGGACAATGAGTATAGAAACAAGGAGGTGGCTTGACCCCGTTGTGTGTGTATATATATAGCAAGTACGTTGTTTTTCTGTGACATCACAAAAACAATGAATTCCAAACAGGTTGTTTTTGCAGCTTACTGGGGTTGAATGATTTTGAAACTTCAACAAGGTCATTGAGCAAGACACATAACCCCCAATTGCTCCCCAGGCGCCGTGGATAAGGCTGCCCACTGCTCCGGGCAAGTGTGCTCACTGCCCCCTAGTGTGTGTGTATTCACTAGTGTGTATGTAGTGTTTCACTTCACGGATGGGTTAAATGCAGAGGTGGAATTTCCCCGTTTGTGGGATTAATAAAGTATCACTTCACTTAGACCCTTTAAGTCATGTATAATGTTTAGTATCTATGCAGAATGAATAGGCTACATTAGCAATAAAGGTTTTATAACCTTCATTTTTTGAGGTCTTCTCAAAAAAGGTCCTATTGGTAAGAGCTGACATCAGATCTGTCCACAGCTTATCTGCAATGCCAAATGTCCACAGGTGCCTCAGGGTAGAGTGGTGTCCCTCTCCTTCCGCGTGATGGACCTGGAGAGCGACAATCTGTGTAAATACGACTACGTGGACATTTATGACGGACATGTCAGCGGCCAGCGCCTTGGCCGCTTCTGTGGCACCTCCAGACCCGGTGCGCTGGTCACCAGTGGCAACAAGATGCAAGTGGTCATGGTGTCGGATGCCAACACAGCTGGGAGTGGTTTCTTGGCCGCTTACGCAGCCATTTGGCCGAATGAAGGAGGTAATGACCCTCTTATTCTACCAGCTCATTACAGGCTAAATATGGAAAGAGGCCCAGCCCTGTGTTATTTGAGTTCAGCCGTGCTGTAGATGGATAAGTATGATATGATTTTGGAAGCACTCGAGTCCTCTGCTGTTTCCTGTAAGCTGTAATGTAAGCTGGGTGGACTCTATCTGGTTCGGCTTGCACAAACATTAGTTTTGGACAGGATCGGTCACTAATTTGGTCACACCTGCTCACAGCAGTGGTTTTCTTCATATTGAATTTTTCCGTTTTAGAACAATAGTGAAGAAATCCAATCGGAAATGTTGACCTTTTGTTCAATAAAGCTATTTAGAGCCATCCCACTCTGACTGACTGAAACAGCTTTACAAGGGCAACATATTAAACTAATTACAGTACCAAGGCAAACATATTACAACCCCAATTCCAATGAAGTTGGGACGTTGTGTAAAACATAAATAAAAGCAGAATACGATGATTTGCAAATCCTTTTCAACCTACATTCAATTGAATACACTACAAAGACAAGATATTTAATGTTCAAACGGATAAACTTTATTGTTTTTTGCAGATATTCACTCATTTTGAATTTGATGCCTGCAACACGTTCCAAAGAAGTTGGGACAGGGGCGTGTTTACCACTGTGTTACATCACCTTTCCTTTTAACACTCAATAAGCGTTTGGGAACTGAGGACACTAATTGTTGAAGCTTTGTAGGTGGAATTCTTTCCCATTCTTGCTTGATGTACAGCTTCAGCTGCTCAGCAGTCCGGGGTCTCCGTTGCCGTATTTTGTGCTTCATAATGTGCCACACGTTTTCAATGGGAGACGGTCTGGACTGCAGGCAGGCCAGTCTAGTACCTGCACTCTTTTACTACGAAGCCACGTTCTTGTAACACAGCAGAATGTGGCTCGGCGTTGTCTTGCTGAAATAAGCATTTTGAACTTTGTGCCGATAACAATCCAGACAGTCCTTTTCCTCTTTGGCCCGGAGGACACGACGTCCATGATTTCCAAAAACAGTGTGAAATGTGGACGCGTCAGACCACAGGACACTTTCCCACTGCGTCAGTCCATCTCAGATGAGCTCAGCCCAGAGAAGCCGGCGGCGTTTCTGGGTGGTGTTGATATGTGGCTTCGCTTTGCATGGCAGAGTTTTAACTTGCACTTGTCGATGGAGCGACGAACTGAGTTCACTGACAGTGGATTTCTGAAGTGTTCCTGAGCCCATGTGGGAATATCCGTTACAGAATGATGTGGGTTTTTAATGCAGTGCTGCCTGAGGGGTCGAAGGTCACGGGCATTCAATGTTGGTTTTCTGCCTTGCCGCTTACCTGCAGAGATTTCTCCATATTCTCTGAATCTTTTGATGATGTTATGGACTGTAGATGATGAAATCCCTAAATTCCTTGCAGTTGCACGTTGAGAAACGTTGTTCTTAAACTGTTGGACTATTTACTCACACAATTGTTCACAAAGTGGTGAACCTCGCCCCGTCCTTGCTTGTGAATGACTGAGCCTTTCAGGGATGCTCCCTTTATACCCAATCATGACACTCACCTGTTTCCAATTAACCTGTTCACGGGTGGAATGTTCCAAACAGGTGTTTTTTGAGCATTCCTCAACTTTCCCAGTCTTATGTTGCTCCTGTCCCAATTTCTTTGGAATGTGTTGCAGGCATCAAATTCAAAATGAGTGAATATTTGCAAAAAACAATAAAGTTTATCCATTTGAACATTAAATATCTTGTCTTTGTAGTGTATTCAATTGAATATAGGTTGAAAAGGATTTGCAAGTCATCGTATTCTGTTTTTATTTATGTTTTATCCAATGTCCCAACTTGATTGGAATTGGGGTTGTAAGTTCCCTGGGTTTTTATGATTATGAAAACTCAGTCAGGCACTTTTAACTGGTACTGTATTCAGTGCACAAAGTGAATAATAACTGTATTTTGGATTATTTAATGCATCCCATCTTCATGGCACTGAAAAAGCCACAAAGACTGATACTATTGATTACAGATACAGTACATCCTCATTGCTCACTGCTTTCCTGTGGCAGGGAACCGGTACTGTGGTGGATTCTTGAATAAACCTGGAACCTTGAAGACTCCTAATTGGCCAGACAGGGATTACCCTGCCGGGGTGACGTGTTCATGGCACATCATGGCACCTCAGCACCAGGTGAGATAACTATCTTTAGGCCACGTTCACATTACCAGGCTGAAGTTGCACAAATCCGATCCAATTTTTTGCCCTAACATGACTCAGATCTGATGTTTTCAGGGTCGTGTGGACACAAATCTGATCTTTTCAAATCCGATCTGAGCCACTTTCATATGTGGTCCTAGATCGGATACGTATCCGATTCGTGGCCATGTGACCTTAATGTGACGCTCAGATCGGAATTCCCTGTGCATTCCCACTGCCATCATTCAGCGTTACCACGGCAACAGCGCCAAACAGAGGTTAAAGCCTGTAAACGGTGGAAAAGCAGCTCATCTCACCTTTTTCTCCTTCATCTGACTCTAATAATGAAGCTGAGAGCTGATCGGAGGTAATGATCTACTGAGCGAAGCTCGTTAGTTTGTGCTGATGATGCAGTGATTCAGTCACGTGACATTACTGAGGAGGATGGGGTCATGTGGGTCATTTCAGGACGCCGGTTCATCACATTAATGACAGATTTGAGTCACTTACCTACATAAGTGTGAGCAATCGTGTCAGATCGGATTTGAGCAACGAGGCTTGTAATGTGAACGTAGATTTAACGTGATAGTTTGGTGAAAACATAGGAATTTCCTCTTTTCCCAAATGCAGTGAATCAGCCAAGACATGAAGTTTGCTTCTTTGGTTTGGTACCAGAGCCACAAAGCTAATGCAGCTAACAAGTAATGGAAGCTTATACCCCACCGATTAGCATTGTGCTAAACTGCTTACCTCAGACCTTGTTGAGTTGTTCATCAATCACAATTAGACTTGTTTATGCGGTTTCCGACACTCTGACACACTGTTATCTGTCAAAGTGGTCAAAATGTATGTTGTAGAGCTAAAAACAGCTTGAATTTTGTTTGTAGTTTTACACGTTTTTCCCAAATTAGACTTTTTCACAAATTGTTCCTTTAAGAGGCTGAAAACTCATTTGGTGTCAGAGCTCCAGGACTCAGAATGTGAGAAAGAGTGAAAGAGAGTAAACAGCCTTCGCCTGGCTGGATAATTAGCTGCTGGCTGATCTGCTGCTCTGCTAATTAAATGCACCGAGGATTAGAGCCTATTGGGTCAACACAGTATTTACTCAGTTTAACTCGAGATTCAGCATCTCTTTGCTGGACGACTCTCTTTAAGTCAAATTTGCTCAGTTTCTCCAAATGTAGTAGATCAGCCGAGACGTGAATGGTGTCTGAAGTTTGTTTCTTTAGTTTTGCACTGGAGCTGCGAGGCGCTTGTAGGTAGGAAGCTTATAACCACTAATTAGCACTGCGCTAAACTGCGTTTCATCACACATCAGCCTCAAACCGGGTTGAGTTGTTAAGTAGTCTTAAGCCGACTTGCTTAACATACTGCAATCTATAAAAATCGACATGTGTACACAAAATTTAGATTAGAACACTTGTGTGGTGTTGATGTGTTTGTTACTCAGTGGTCTGGTGGACCCACTGTTTTATTGTTTTTTTTTAAAAAATAAAAACAGTCACAACAATTTATGTAAAAATACCAGATGTTTAAAATATCTCAAGTGGCCAGCGTAGGGTTTTCCTTCAGCAGCTGTAGCCAGTGAGTTCCCTGTCCATCTTGTCTACAACATTCCCGCGAGAGCCACAGGACCTGCCACAATATCTTGCCGCGGAGTGTTGCAGTTTTGTGCACAGGAGCGGGAGGGAAACCTGCATGAAGAGACATCCCACAAATGAATGAATAGCCTAAAACAAGTAGAATGATCACTAAATCAATAAATGTATAAACAATATAAAATGACAGCAGTAAAACAGTTCAAATGAATGTCGTCATTCAGAGGAGTTGTGTAGCAACCGATCATGTAAACAACACGCAAATTCTTGTAGCTTACAGAGATGGCGTAGTCTATGGTCATGGCCAAAGCTTCCCAGCAAAACACCAAAAATAACCGCTCTGTGGTTTCATTTCTGCTTTGTGTTTACTAAGAATAAATGTCGTTTGGTGAAATTATTCACAGTGAGCCTGGTGACCATGACTGCTGTGTTATTTCAGCAGAGAATAATGTATTTGTGAATAGACTGTCAGATATTGGATGTCAGTTTGCCTTGTTGGCTGTGCGGGCGGGAGCGGGACTAATGATTCCGATTTTCTGGGGGGGTGGGATAAATTACTGGAGCTGACGGGAGCGGGACTGAAAAAAACATTCCCACCAGAACTCTAACATAATGTACATATGCATTACTGAGCCAGTGATAAACTAAAGACGCCAAACATGTCTTGGCTGATTGTCTACAGTTTGAGTAAAATAAGAAAAATTTGATTTTAAACTACTCATTTAAAACAGATACGGCCACATGCGTGACATTGCATGGTTTCACTGTCATTTGTTCATCTTCGACTATATAATGTAGTCATTCGACTATGTTCCTGACTCTCTCTGCGTTGCTGTCTCAGATAATAGAGCTGAAGTTTGAGAAGTTTGACCTGGAGAGGGACAACCACTGCCGCTACGACCACATGGCCGTGTATAATGGCGGGGAGGCGAGTGATGTGCAGAGGATCGGCCGATTCTGTGGAGACAGCCCTCCTGCGTAAGAGCCCATCTCTGCTGTTCTAGTGTTGTGGTCAGTTCATGTTCTTACAGACTCTCCATATACCCAGCCTACTCTCACGCTTCAGCATTTCAGGCACACAGCACCATTACACCATTACATTTGTATAGCATTATTATTGTTGTTTTACTATACTATTCTTTTTACTTTATGCAGTGAAATTATATATTTCTAAAGGTTTAACAGTGCATGACATCGCAGTGCAAAACTGTGACAGTGCCTTGTGGAGAAGGACGTTAATTATAGTTTCTTAAAAAGTTCAAAATTTAAAATGTTAATTTCGGAACACTGAAATGAAACTACTTTGAATTTCAAGGAAATTGAAAGGTAGAGGTGGGTCATATAAGTGGTTGGTTAGTGTAGTGGGTAACACCTCTATCTTCTACACTGTAGACTGTAGAGTCCTTGGGCAAGACTCCTAACACCACCTTCGCCTACCTGTGTAAAATGTTCAAACTGTAAGTCTCTCTGGCTGAAGGCATCTGCTACATGGCGTAAATGATATGGTAAAAATATAATATTGTGATATTTGAGGAAACTTTCAAGATGCGTGACCTGCCACAGTATTAACATTTTCTGACATTTGAAAAGTTGGAACAGACAACAAAAGAACCAACAGTCTTACGTTTACAAAATACTATCAAAAGCTATGATTACAATGTTTCTTATTCAACAGACACTTCACTGCACTAAATCCAGTTAATCAGGACTAATGATGCTCTCGATGTAATAAACATGAAGTTGGTAGGTGTTCTTTAAGTACTGATGATCCACAGTGTACTCAGAAAAGAACATTTATCACAATAACAATAAATATGGTCATATTGCCCAAATCTAGCTCAAGGTTGTAATTTTGAGGTTTTAGGGAGGGACCACTATCTGCTTTCAAATCATTTGTGTACAGGGAGGGACTTTTAAAGTAATTAATTTCAGAGGAAAACGGGGGGAAAAACACACACCTAATAGTACTAGGATCCTAAGGGTTAATAAGTACATGTGAAGGACGTTTTCCTGAGTCTGACAATATTTTAAAGCAATTAAAAACACAAGCACTGCTCACTGCTGCTCATCTCACTCTTACTGGACTCGCATGTTCATTGTCATGGTAACGTTTACTCTAAGTGATACTCCATGCATGCGCGTTGGATCTGATTACTTGTAGTGAGCTTGTAAACAGAGATTTTCATCAGATTGTTGAGTAGAGTGTGATATAAACACTACAGTCTTAATCTATAATCGTATTGGCAAAAATGTTTGCATGTAAACACAGACACTGCTAGGAAGCAAGACAACTAATAAGCCAATTAGGCCACTTTAATAACTGCATACAATGAACAAGAAAAGATGATTAAAACATTACTGGCAATTATTCCTCAAATTTTATGATTTGTTGTGTTTCATGATTTTTGTGACAGCCCCAACAGAAACATGACAAAAGGAGGTTAAAGATAGTTTCGCTTTTCACAAAACAAAATTACACGCACATTCATGAAATTCAAGTGATAATAAAATATCTGCTGTTCTACTTACAAAAATGGATGATAACAGAATGGTAACTTTTAATGGTTAAGTATAAATTACGTTTGTTAAACTATGCTGTACAGAAGCTTTATATTGTTATCAGCTTGCAATGTTTGATCAGTTTGTCAATCATTTTTATATCAAAATTGCAATAGAAAAAAGTGCAATTTCCAAATCACAAGAGCTGCAATTTTAATTATAACAATTTTTTTATTAAAAATCTTGTCTTAATTGGGGAACATTAACCAAATATCAGGTCAGATTGTAAACTGCCTGTAGATGAGTTAGACCAATCAGAAGCAACCAAACAACTATATGCTGTGACCTCATGAACCACAACTAACTGGCAGTCTGGCATGGTCAATAAAGCTTCATGTTCTAGTCTTCGTGACCAAAATAACAGACCTGAACCTCGATTTACAGAAAATAATCGCAATTTAAATTACAGTCACGATATCGATCAGAAAAGTCGATATTTTCTCGCAAATCGTTCAGCCTGATTTAACAATCTAATCAACAGGTTTTCTAGTTTCTAATGTCATTCTTATCTGTCTGTTCAGCCCAATCTACTCTGACGACAGCCAGCTCTTCATTCAGTTTGTCTCTGACCTCAGTCTGACCGCTGATGGTTTTATTGGTCATTACCTGTTCAAGCCTAAAAACTCCACCATCACAGGCTCTCCTCTAACCTCAGCTCCAACCACTCCAACCACCGCGAGGCCCACAGGTTTGTGCTCCCACTGTACTGTTAGTGCTCCATGTGTATGCCCGGTGCCTGTCATGCTTTCTTTACCAGTTTGCATTGACTTTGCACATTAAACACTAATGAAAAGAGGAAAATGCGATCATGTGTAAATATTTGTGACAGTGCTATATTGGGTATGACGTCAAAGCCCACAGCAGCACTCATTAGCATTTAAACATTCCAGTGGTTTAACTTTGGCTTTGTCCCCTTTAACTCGTTTAAATCTGCCACACGTTCATGAAAATGAGACTCCTGACAACCACCTGGAAAACCAAAACTGTCCCCATCAGATAAACAGCATTTAAAGCTTTCATCTCTGAGAGAGAGAAAAGCTGCTGATGTTCTTAGAACAATGGACTGACCACAACATCAGTCCAGACCTCAGCATCACTGAATGTGTTTCAGATTTCTTGGATCATGAGTAGTCGAAAGTGCAACCAACTTCTAAGAGTGAACTTAGGAGGTGTGGAAAAATATCTCTTTAACGTGCAGGTAAACGAAGATTTTTCCATCAGGTTGTGATGCGCGGCTGAGAAAGCCGAAAGAAATCAGAGTAAGGGTACATATGTGCTGAGAAGTCGGATTACTGAGCTAAAATCCAGCTCTCGTTATCAGACTTCTGTATCTAAGAGAGTCACAGTATGCTGTCAGGGTGACCACTTGAATAATCAAGTAAGTGCAGAAATCTGATCGGCTTATTAAGTATTAAGCATGTAAACGCACTCAGTGAAAATCAAACATTAGTCTGAAAAAGAAGGCGAAGTATCCGCAAACTTGACAGGCAGTAAATTTAATAGCAGTGTTATGAATTTGGACGTGTAATGGTCTTTGGACAGTACGGAATGTATTAGCTTGGCCAGACGGGCTGTTTTTCATTTGGCTGCACTATTATTCATAAGCACAATGCATCAGCATGCTTTTATAATAACTCGGAGCTGTGGAATTACGCTGACGTTTCCCACTGTGGTGATAATGTGCTTTTCTTCTCCACAGCACTTACGTATTCAGAAGCTCTCTGCAAGCAGAAATGCACAAGGAGCGGAACAATTGAAAGTCATTATTGCTCAAGTAACTTTGGTAAGGGTTTTTTTTTCTTTTATTTTTTTTCTGTTGTTTATTTAGACCCGCGCAGCCGACAAAGCAAAGCATAGAAAACGTTCGCCTCTGATATTGTTCTTGCTTCTGGTGCTCGCTGTCCTCTGTCTGATATATTTACTGAAAAGGAAAAGCTTGGACACTGAATAGCGCATTGTTGGTCACTCGTCTAGACGGTGATATTTACCAGCTGGAATACGAGCAAACAGATAGTGTTTTAAAAAGACAGCAGAGAGAAGCGTCCGTACTGTGGAAAGAACCGGGCGTTCTTCAGAGAACAGGAAGCCACGGTGTTCTTTCAGTGACCTAATGTTTTGTGCTTGACCTTTAGCACTTTAGTCGGTATTTTTCATGTTTTGATATACATTTTACACCTTATTACTTAATTGTATAGTCAATTAGTTACACAAATTTGTTAAACAATACATTAGTGAATAATTAACATTCAGTTTACATCTTGTAGGGGTGTGAATTGCAGCAGGCTCCACAATATTATTTTGGTACTTAAGTGTGGCAGTGACATATTGTGATATATCGCAGTTTGTCAAAAAAATCAAGATTCCAAAAATTTTTTAAAACATTACCGTAGTCCTTTATATATAGTACCATGCAAAAGTCAGAGGCTACCTTTAATTTTTTCATTTCCTGTCAAAACTGCCATTTAGCACAAGTTTTTGTTATTATTTACACGTCGGGAGATGTTTCTGACGATCCACTTGCCTAAGAAAGGATAAGTTCAAAGGGGAAAGTGAAAAAAAACCAAGCTTCCAAAACTGAAGTTTTAAAAGAATGATTATATAGAGAAAACGAGACTCCTAACAACCACCTGGAACACCAAAACTGTCCCCGTCAGATAAACAGCATTTACAGCTTTCGTCTTTGAGAGAGAGAAAAGCTGCTGATGTTCTTAGACATTAGACTGACCACCTCAGAGACCAGACCTCAACAACACTGAATGTGTTTCGGATTTCTTGGATCATGACTAGTCGAAAGTGCAACCAACTTCTAAGACTGAACTTTGGAGGTGTGGAAAAATATCTCCTTCAGATTTCACTGAAAAACTGAGAGTGGAAACACTAAGCTCTATACATTTTGATATTATATATTAGTTGTTGAGGTTTCTGCGTAATTTCTGTCAAATATACCGTACTGTGCGAAGGTTTTAGGCATCTAAGCAAATTTTTAAACAGTTGACCTCAGCAGTGAGTTTATCACAATATACATTAGAATAAAGTCGTATTCATAATTCAAATAAACACAAAAACAATAAAAAGGAACAAGAATTTCTCGGGTCCATATTTTTCCTTGACACCTTCACAGCCGCCACAGAGACTCGTTAATATCATCAATTACATCATGAGCTCAATTTACTGAGCACTGATTGGTCAAACCAGGAGCTGCTTTTTAACTACATATAATACTGGACTTCCTCGAGGAGAGGCTTGGAAATGGTTAAACAAACACACCAACATCCAGAAAATCATACATTCATTATTAATTAATATTCTGTGAATTTTGTTCATTCAAATATTAACATTTTTCTCAGCAAATAAACACAAACTACACAAATAAATAGATTCTGAAAATGTGTCTTGGGTGCCTAAGACGTTGCACAGTACTGTATGTTTGTTACATTTTTGCTGATGCTGGAAAATGAATAACCTGTGTTTATTAGCCGTTTGAATAAATGAGGGGTGCACAGTATCAGGGCAGTATGCCCCTTTTTCATTTCCATTTCTGTGCTATAACGGCAACGTTGCTGCTTTTTTAGTTTACTTCCTCCAAGTGTTTAGGCAAATGCATCATCATCCTTATGATCCCTGTGACCGGAAGGTCGCCGGTTCGATCCCCAGGGCCGACAGTTCATGACTGAGGTGTCCTTGAGCAAGACACCTAACCCCCAACTGCTCCCCGGGCGCCGTGGATAGGGCTGCCCACCGCTCCGGGCAAGTGTGCTCACTGCCCCCTAGTGTGTGTGTGTTCACTAGTGTGCATGTGGTGTTTCACTTCACGGATGGGTTAAATGCGGAGGTGGAATTTCCCCATTTGTGGGATCAAAAAAGTATCACTTAACTTAACTTACATTGCTAAACGTATGCACAGATATGGTTCAGCTTTATGGGAAATAGACAGTGTTCTTAAGGGGGAATTTTCCCTATTTTGCACTAAAAGATATTTTTTAGCCAAGTCATAAAATGTTTTGTCTTCTTAATTAACTTAATTAACACAATTATAGTATAGATTCTTTGCACTACGAGTGAGAACTAATTAATGTAAAATTACAGCATGCTTTTGTTATCCTCAGCACTAACTGTGGCTTCTGAAGATTAACTGCTAAGAGAATATTAATTCAGTTCCTATCAGTACAGTAATGGCAATATTACTGGTTTTTTTTTCATGTTTCCATTGCAGAAAGAAAGACAAGCGCATAAGAACAAACACATTTATGGGTTTTATTTCATCACAAACCAGTTTTGGTCCATTACACTACACAGTAAAATGCAGTTATAATCAAATACTGTCCAAGACAAAGTTCACTCTATATCATATTGCGATTGTTATTGTACTGCTGTATTGTGAAGGATGTCCAGCTCTACTGTGTCTGATTCTGAAGGAGCAAAGTGTGATATTTTTGTCCATGTCTTGTCTTTGCAGTGATAACGGGCACCCTGATCTCAGCAACCATGCGAGAACATACTGTACTCGCCACTTTCTCCATCATCAACGTGTATAAGGAAGGAAATCTGGCCATTCAGCAGGCTGGGAAGACCATGAGCACCAGAATCACGGTCCTCTGTAAAAAATGCCCTTTAGTCAGAAGAGGTGAGTAGACTTGATAGTAATAGTGACTTTTCCCAACTCGAAGCTGAACCTTATGGCCGAATTTCCCAGTCCTGGTCCTGAGGTACTTCTGCACTGCATGTTTTAGTGCCTCTCTGCTCGAAAACAACCCATTCAAATAATAATTTGGTGAAAAACCTAAGTTTACAAAGTTTTCCCTTCGTCCCAAATGGAGTCGATCAGCCAAGAAATGGAGACTGAAATGTGCTTCTTTAGTTTTGAAGTGGAACTATGAGGCCTACAAAGCAAACAAGTAATATAAACATGTACCCCACCAGTTAGCATGCACAAATTACAGTACTGTACAAAAGTCAGACCCCATCCTTCATTTATTTAATTTCCGGGAATTAAATAGAAGTTATTTATTTATTCGCGTCAGGAAAATAAAAACCTACGTTAACAGAAATTGACAGATTTATGTGTTTCCACGCTTTGCCTTTACTTACATCTATTCTTTTCGGGAGACTCACTTTCAGTCCCCCCAATTTTCATCCCAATTTTGATGTATCCAATTCCACCCACTACTTGGGACACCCTCAATCACATGATACTGCCAGCACTAGGAGGGCGAAGGCTAGCACAGGCTTCTTCCTTCCTGTGAAGCACCGCCGCATCTTTCCAAACTGATGCTGAACGTGACGTCGTTGGACAGCTGAATGCGCTCGGAGGAGAACGCCAACCACCAGATCTGCTACGTCAGCTAACACGCCTGCGCTGACTAGCTGGGGGGGCTGCTCTCTCCCGACCACAGATGTCTGTTGCATCACCAGAGATGGAACTCGCGACCTCCTGATGACAGGACCAGCGCTTAGACAATTTTTCAAAGAAATCGGCAGGGATATTTTTCCACATTTCAGAAGTTCAGTCTTAAAAGTTGGTTGCACTTTCTTCTCACCATCCAGTTAATCCCAGGAACGTTCTGACATGTTGAGGCCCGAACTCTGAGATCTTAGAGCCCGAACTCTAAGATCTCCCACTTGGAAGCCAGGCTCTCCAGATTGGGAACGAGGCCAAGCTTACATGGCTGCATGCCACTGTCAGTCGCATAGTGTCACTGTTTAAGACTTTAGACCAGTTTTGCAATAACCAAGATATCCAGCATTAGCCTGCTTCACTCTTTCTCCTGATAGTGGTAACTTGAACTGTATGAGCTGAGCTGTATTAGTTCCTATGGGCTACTTGCTGAATGAGCAGGTACTTAACTATGGTAAAGTTCAACAGTATGAAAAAATGAGAACTTGAGCCATTTGCTTTGGACACCTAGTGCTGTAAAAGGTTGGCTTCTGGCCTTAAACTGCTGTGCTGTGCTTTCAATTAGTACAGTAACTAATAACATTAGCCAGTAATTTGAAATATTGGTCCCCCTTAAAATGAAATTCTTGCTACAGCACTATGGTTCCTGGACGCTCGATCGGTGGTTTGATAGACAGGTGTCAGTTCAGCTGCAGAACTTGCTGCCTGTTGCCTAAACATGTCACTACCAGTGCACCGTTCCATGGCAGTTGGCCCTTGTTTGAGGGTGATATGAACTAATCAAGCTCATTCTTTGTATACAAATGGCTTAACTGGATAAAAAGAAGCAGTTTAACCTTTACATGGAAATGCCTGGATTCCTGGACAATTTGTCCAAGAATGGAGTTCCTTTTTTTTTCCTGAACATGGGACCAAAAACCTATACAATCCAGGGAAATCCTGGACGGGTGACAACTTCACCTTGTGCTACTGTGGTAAACCGTGAACTGAAGCTCGTGGAGGCGACTGTGGAGCAGTTAGCATAATACCGCTGCATAACGCTGACTGGCCAAATGGCATGTCTCAGTGAAGCTTCCCTTCACTTCTAACTTGGAAGCTTTCAAAAATATCAGCACTGAAGGGTTTACAGCTGAAAGTGTTGGGTTGATCTGAGACAATGTGGAGATTTCAGTCGGCAAATTCCACATTTGCTTGGCTCCATCTCAGACGGTGACACATTTTTAGCAGAATATGCCGTTTTCAACATCCTAGCGTGTGAGCTGAAGCCCATTTTGTCTGTCTTTTCCCTGTCATAGACGGCATTAATAACGGCACGCATGGTTCTCATTTCTGCTCCATGCTTTACCTCGCTTTATTTAGCGTAGAAATGTGGCAGCACCGGCGCAAATGGAAAGTCTGACAGTGAAGCAGAAACGTTTCGTTTCTGAAAGGCAGAAAAGCCACCAGAGTGGAATTTGCTTGGAAAGCAGGACTGGGAATTCGGGGGGACATTTGTCATTGTCTGTGGAATGTTTGTGGAATTAGAAAGGCACAAGTGATTGCGGAGATGCTCTAAAAAATCCAAATCATGTTTTCGTCTTTGTTGCTGTTAGGACTGAATAATATGGACAACGTTAGTGCAGTTATATTGCTGCATTTCTATATTATGAAAAACTGTGAAGATTTTTATTCAGTGTTACATTCACTGAACTGCATTAAGTCCTATTGAAAAGGCTAATTATGCTCTCTTAGTATTAAAGCATGCATTGGTCAGTGTTCTTTATTTATCACAATATAATAATTGCCCACGCCTAACAGGGACTAACATGATCTAACAAGCGAAAATGTCAGATTTTATTTCAGTTTGACCTTAAAGGACCCTGATATAACATGAGTAAAGATGGATTTGAATTATTTTGACCTATTTACATTTCTTGGACCACACAATCCTTATAAATATAGAATAAACTGTTTTTCCAATTTGTAACCTTCTCCAAATTTTAAGGTTAATACGTTGACAAACGTTGACAGTCTTAGCTGCTATTTAAGGGGTCCTTTCAACAAAAATCGAACCATTGCAGGGCAGACAGACAGACAGTCACTCACACCTATGGGCAATTTTAGCATGTCCAATTGGCCTGACTGCATGTCTTTGGACTGTGGGAGGAAACCGGAGAACCCGGAGGAAACCCACGCAGACACAGGGAGAACAAGCAAACTCCACACAGAGAGGACCCTGATCACCCGGCCGGGGAATCGAACCTAGGCCCTCCTCGCTGTGAGGCGACAGCGCTACCCACCACGCCACCGTGCCGCCACTAGAACAATTCTTGTTCAAATTTTCCTGTTCCACCTTAAATGGTGCCAGAAATACCAGAATGGGATACTGCTCTCGCAAAAATAACTATATTGTATCTCTTTTGTTTTATGTGTTTTGATGGCTTTATTGTGCTTCTTTTCTGTAGGTCTGAACTACATAGTCATGGGCCACATTGATGAGCAGGGGCAAGGCATCGTTTCTCCTCACAACTTCGTGATGGCCTTCAAAATTAAGAAGCAGAGAGACCTGGCTGTGCTGACCAATGTCCACTGCTGATGGTAGGAGGTGGTCATCATGGATTTGTAGTCTTGTGTTGTGAAACGCACATATAACCTCTGGTATTTATATTTACCAAATCTGGATGCTTTGTAAGTATGAACGATCACCTGAACCTGAGCAAGGACTGTTTACTGACACAGTGCTTAGGAACTCCTTTCACCTAAAAGAAAGAGCCGTGCATGTCCATGAAACTATACACCTCAAACTGTGTTTTTATTTATGTCTATTGTTATTTGATATTATAGACCTTAAAGCTTCCCAGATATAGACCAGGGCTGGCTTTGCATGGTGAAACTTTTAGGCAACAAGTTGCATGTTCTGAGTTCCCTGGAACCTCATTTCTGTGCAGTTTGACAGTTACGTGAAACAAATAAAGTTGCACGCAACATATTTAGTTGCTCCACTAGTTAGCCAGATTAACAGCTCGTACAAATTTGATCGTGTCATTCACGTGATATAAACTCATCTGCAACTGATCTACATTGAATAATTGATACCATTTTTATAATCTTTGCTGAATTTCTTGCTTAATTTTTCATCGTTTAAAATAGCTGTATTAAAGGTGCTTGACGAAGACGCAAACTAAAAGGGCTTAACGAATGTGGCTGAAAAACGGGCTATCAAAAAGGGTTTTACAGCTGTTAATCCAGCTGGTTACAGAAACGCTACCCTCGAGAAGCTCACATTTGTTCCTTGTTTTCTCTCGGTTAACTGACAAACTGAAAAGCTATCAACCTTGCAAGAAGTCAGTGAGGAGTATCTCCTATTCAGCTTTCCAAAAGACCGTCTTCTCTTTCATTTTTGTGTCCATCGAGTCAGAGTCATTTTTGAAATGATGTCTTTTGACCTGATCCTATGATCCTGTGATAAGCATTTTAATTGGCTGTTTCATGAAACTTGTTCTTTGACCTAGAGATGCTTGCAAATGTTGCGAAGTTTCAAATAAGTTGCGAGACGCTTTACATTATGTAATTCAAGTGCAGTTTAGTTTCATATAGGTTTCAAAATTGTGTGTCAAGGTTTCGCTGTGCAAAGCCGGCCAACTATTTAACCTAGAATTCACTAATTTATTCCACCAATGGGCTCAGTTCATGTCCAGAAAACTATCCTTTAGGCATTTTTTACGTTTTATTTTTTGTTGTTAAATTGAAGATGATTAAAAAAATCTCCTGAAAATGAAACAGAAGTGATTGAAATCTTGTTTTTGAAACGCTCCAATTCGATGCGTCTGGGTTTCTGGTCCTGTGACTCAGTTGCTCAAATGGGTCCTTGATGCTGGAAAACTACCTCACAGATTAATGGACTGTCCTGATACAGCCAAAAGGTGTTCCGGCTATAGAGATGAAAACAGATATTCACATAAAAAATGGTCCTCTGCCAAAGGAAGAGCTATTGCCAAGTACAAATAAGACAAATACAGAGAAATATACAAACACAGCAGCCTGTCCAGCCCAGACACGCTGCAAAAAGCTTCGGCTTTTCTACCAAGAGTCTGTCATTTTGAAACAAAAACATTTAATTCAGGCAAACAAGTAACTCAAGAGCATTTGGAACAGGAATCTGGACTCGTTCCACCGTGGGAATGTGGTTGAGATGTATGTATGGGTCTCAGTGGTATTAGATTTGGGAAGCAATTTGTGGTCCATTTTTCTGGTTTTCTAAAAAGGTTGCCAGACATTTTAGATGAAAGGCTGAAAATTGTTTTTAATAATGGTTCGGCTGCATATCCCTTAAATTTAGTAATAACTGTACATCAAACTGAAATGTAATCATCATCTTCCATTGAGATGTACCACACATTTCTTGTTGTTCTTAGTTACCTTGAAGCAATTTTTTTAAATTTACCCCAAATCTCCCTCCGTACCCCCAATGTAATGTGGATCATTTTAACCATGTTTACTGTCTGAAATTTGCTTCTTTACTTTTGCTCTGGAGCTCCAGGGCTAATGTAAGTTAAAGAAACTTAGAATTCTATCTTGCACCGTACAAACTACACTATAATTCCAAATGTTTTCACTCAACCATCCAAATCGTTGAATTCAGGTGTTCCAATCACTTCCATGGCCACAGGTGTATAAAGCCGAGCCCCTAGGCCTGCAGACTGCTTCTACAGACTCTCAGGAGCTCAGTGAATTCCAGCGTGGTACCGTGATCGGACGCCACCTGTGCAGCAAGTCCAGTCGTGAAATTTCCTCACTACTAAATATTCCACAGTCAACTGTCAGTGGGATTATAACAAAGTGGAAGCGATTAGGAACGACAGCAACTCAGCCACGAAGTGGTCGGCCACGTAAAATGACAGAGATGGGTCAGCGGATTGAGCAGAGTGCTCAGAGGTCAGCAACTTTCTGCAGTCAATCACTACAGACCTCCGAACTTCATGTGACCTTCAGATCAGCTCGAGAACAGCGTAGAGAGCTTCATGGAATGGGTTTCCATGGCCGAGCAGCTGCATCCAAGCCTTACATCACCAAGCGCAATGCAAAGCGTGGAAAGGAGTGGTGTAAAGCACCACCACTGGACTCTAGAGCGTCGGGCTGAAGCAGAATGTCAGCTTACTGGTCACTGTGTTTACATGCACTTAATAATCTAACTGCCTAAAGTCACATTCTGTCAGAAATCCAATCAACATGTTTATGTGCACTTGAGTAATCAGATAATGTGAAACTCCAGGTCTGTGTGAGTCAGAGAGCAGTCAGATTTCTACTTTACAACCAGCCAACAGCTTGCATGATGCTAATTAGTGAGGTATAAGCTTCCGTTACTTATTATGTACATTAGTTTTGCATGGAGCTACAAAGCAAACGAAGCAAACTTCAGTCACCAAACATGCCTTGGCTGGTCAACTACATTTGAGGTCAGAGGAAAGTACGTTTGATTGTTTACTGAAGTATTCTTCTAATAATATGATGATCATTCAGAAACGCTTGAGATTCCTGCAGGAGAAAGGGGGTAAATCTTGGAGCTGCCTCACTGCTGGAATTTCACAATGACTTCCAGATTCCAGCACCACCACAGAGTGTCCCCATGGATTAGAGCTGGGCAGGCTCACGAAGCGATGGCATGGAGGAATGCGAGTGCATTTCTGGTGATGCCTGGTGAAAGCTTATTGTAGTTCGGAATTATCAACATGCTAAAATGCAGGGTAGCTGATAACTGTTTACGATGTATCCCTCTGGCTCCCGTAGAACATTTTTCTTTTATGAAACCACTTCTCGAAATTGTGGCTTTTAGCCACTCTGTTTATTATAGGTTTAACGTTTCTGGATGTTCCACACAATCATTTTCCAACTAAGTGTCATTTGCGAAGGCGGAAGAGGAGACCGCTTTGAGGACAACCTTGAGGAGAATGCTTCAGGAATGAGCGATCAATATCTTTGCATATCGCTGCTGTCGGAACAAAACCTCGTATTTCCAAAATGGGAACTTTACAGGAGAAGGAAAAAACATACATTACTTTCAATGTAAGTCAGTGGACCCAGATTTTTTTCCAAGTCATTTTTGGCTGTTTATTTTGGTCCATCCTTCATGAAATTCACATACAATATAAAGGCCAACATGCATTTTCAAATAATGTCAAAAGCTGAAAATCGACAAACGTGGAGATACGAGTTTTGGTTCCGACAGCAGCGACAAGCTTGTAGATGCCCGAGTTGTGATGTTTAATGTTGACAGACTTGTTTTAATGAGTCATTGGAAGGCAGACATTTACAAACGATTGAAACAAAGTTGAACACATGAATTCATATTACATTACCAGCAAAATCATCATATACGTTTCATACAAAGAGACAAAAATAATAGTAAGTGAACAGGAAAAGAGAAGCAGGAAGGTCAAAGGAATCACCTCACTTCCAGAATCCTAATGGTGCAAATAATGAAGAAGAGGGTCAGTTAACATCGCTTAAATGACATTGTGATAATTTGCGCCCTGTGGGTTTTACTCGTTGGTAACATTTCAGGGTGAAGGATTCCTTGAAACCGGTATTCCAAAAGCAAGGGCAGTGGGAACAGATGGAGGAGAGGAAGAGATCAGAAAGTAGAAGAGACTGAGGGACTAGACAGGAGAAGGAATGCTGACATCAGCCCTCCACTTTGTTCAGGCTCCTGCCCATCAAACAGGCAAACACCGTCATCACCATCTTTGGGTTGACCTCCACGAGATCGTCGGGTAGAGCGTACACTTTGGCTCCGATTTTACGTGCCACTGAGATGGCGTATCTGTGAAGGGGAGAGAGAGTGAGCTAAGGGTGCGTCTCAAATCGATCCAGGTTAATTTAATTTCTAACGCTTTTAACGAGAGACAGTGTCCCGAAGCAGCTTTCCAGAAACACTGCAGTCCCCTAATGATCCAAGGGAGAGTGTTGGGAGAAACTCTGAGAGGAACACTGAGAGGAACCGAGACTCGGGAGAAACTCTCTAAGAACATGAAGAAGAAACACTCAGAGGAACCAAGACTCAAAAGGAGAGCCCATCCTCCACTGAGAAGAACACTAGTACATTACTGATTGTGTTGAACATACACCGACCAGCCACTTCATCAAAACTACCTCCTTGTTGCTGCACTCATTGCCCACTTTATCAACTCCACTGACCAAATAGGAGCACTGTAGTCCATCTGTTTCTCTGATACTCTGTTACCCTGTTCTTCAGTGGTCAGGACCTCCATGGACCCTCACAGAACAGGTAATGTTTGGGTGGTGGATCATTCTCAGCACTGCAGTAACACTGACGTAGTGGTGGTTGTGGTGTGATAGTGTGTGTTGTGCTGGTCTGAGTGGATCAGACACAGCAGTGCTGCTGGAGTTTTTGAACACCTCAGTGTCGCTGCTGGACTGAGAACCACAAATATCCAGCCAACAGCGTCCTGTGGGCAGCGTCCTGTGCCCACTGATGAAGGACTAGAGGACGACCAACACAAACTGTACAGCAGCAGATGAGCTGTTGTCTCTGACTTTACATCTCAAAAAGTAGAAGTATCTAATAGGGTGGACGGTCAGTGGACACAGCGTTAAAAACTCCAGCAGCCACATCACGTGTCACTGCAGTGCTGAGAATGACCCACCACCCACATAAAACCTGCTCTGTGGGGGTCCTGACAAGTGAAGAACAGGGTGAAAGGGGGCTAAACTCAAAGTATGCAGAGAAACAGATGGACTGCAGTCTGTAGTTGTAGAACTACAAAGTGCACCTAAATGGTAAGTGGCTGGTTGGTGTGTGCAGAACATTAGATATGAAAATACGGCAGGTAAGAAGTTCAGTGTGAGATTAACATTGGATGAAGCAGGTTAAGATTTAATGAAGACCAGTGCAGTCATGAAGCTCAGAACAAATTACAAAAGTTCAAAAGAGGTTATGAATATCGCTGTTGTCGGAACGAAACCTCGAATCTCCAAAACGGAAACTTTACAGGAGAAGGAAAAAACACACTTTACTTTCAATGTAAGTCAGTGGAACCAGACGTCTTTCCAAGTCATTTTGAGCCGTTTCTTTTGGTCCGTTCTTCATGAAATGTACACATAATGTAAAGATCAACGGGCTTTTTCATATTATGTCAAAAACTGAAAAACGACCAAAAAAGGAGATACGAGGTTTTCTTCCGACAGCCGCGATATGCATTATTCAAACTGACCCCTCGTAGCGTATGACGGAAACTAACTGACCATTCAGCCATTTCAGCCTCTTCCACGGTAGAAATGATTCAAATGCCATCCCACTATGCATGTACGGGATGAACATGTACCCTAACTAATCCAGTACACCCCAGAACCGAGTCGCAATGACAACGTTTTGTAGATACCCCATTTTTTGGTTGACCATTGAATGTCCTGCAAGTCTTTTATTGGCTTTTGAGTAATTTTCCACTGATCTGGCAATGAGTTCATAGTTAGCTTGATGCTACGCTAAGAAAGGCAAATTCCAGATGACGTCGAGCGTTTCCCAGCGTTCCAAAACATGCTGCTGTCAGCCATCTGTTAGCTCGTAGCTCGTTTGTCACAGTCAGAGAGCAGTTAGTTTAATGCTGTGCTGTTAAAATCGAGCATGTAGTTTATGCATCACGTCAGAAGTTTTCCATGTAAACGCCTTTTAGCTTTTTGTTAGCTTTGAAGTCATTTGTCATACGTTTGGAAGTATATTAGCAGTTAGCCTGATGCTATGCTTTCAGAGTCAAGTTTTACAGGGAGTTGAAATGTGTAAACACGCGGCTTTCAGGCTTTTCTTAGCTTTTAGCACGTTTCTCATACATTTGCCAGGCTGTTATTTCACTGCTATGCTATCGAAGTCGAGCATGTCGTTTACACACGACGTCAAACGTTTTCTCGGTGTGAAAATGAGTTTTATGCTTTTAGACTTTTGTTAGCTTTAAGGTCATTTTGGAGTATGTTAGCGGTTAGCTTGACGATTAAGTTTCAAGTTTTCCAGTAGTTAAAACGTGTAAATACGTTGTTTTCAGGCTTTTCTTAGTTTTTCATACATTTCCCAGTCAGCTAGAAGTTATTTTACTGCTATGCTACTGAAGTTGAGCAGCAGAAGGCGGGAATTACTGCTACTGAGTGCTGAATGGTTGGCGAGCGGAGCAGCTCATTAGCTGTTCGCGCTCACTGACGTCATGAAGGCGCCGTTTTAAACTCCTTTAACTCCAGTTTAAAAGCTCTTATAAACATAACAGCGGTGTTAAAATGTTTTATGCTGTTCTGTGTTCAGGAAATAAATTTATTCTTTTACACTAAAAATGTTCAAGCAGTTATAAACTATGATTTTGCTCAAATGCTCCATATCAACCCATTCATTCTGGACTCGCTTGGGAGCGTTTGAGGAATCCGGAAGACATTGCAGAGCGGGAATTCTCCTCTCTAGTTCTCTGGCTATGCTACCAAAGTTGAGCGTGTAGTTTAAAGTTTTCTATTTGTGGAAATGTGTGATATCCTTTTAGCTTCTTGTTAGCTTTTAGGTCATTTGCCATACATGTGGTCGAATGTTAGCAGGTAGCTTGATGCTACACTTTAAAAGTCTGGTTTACAAATGAGTTTAGTTTGTTTTTCATACATTTCCCATTCAGTTAGCTGTTGTTTTACTGCCACGCTACAGACGTCAAACGTGTAGTCTAAACTTTGCATTTGTGCAAATACGTAGACGCTTTTAGCTTCTCGTTAGTTTTTATGCCATGCATATGGTAGTTTGTTAGCAGTTAGCTTGATGCTACTCTTTCAGGGTCAAGTTTACAGATGACATCAAAGTTCGCGATTAGCTTAAATGTATAATGTGCTATTTTCAGGCTTTTGTTAGCTTTTAGCCTGTTTTCCATACATTTCCCAGTCAGTTAGCTGTTATTTTACTGCCACGCTACAGACGTCAAACGTGTAGTTTAAAGTTTTCTATTTGTGGAAATGTTTTTAGCATCTTGCTAGCTTTTAGGTCATTTGCCATTTGGTAGTATGTTAGCAGTTATGTTAGCTGGTTTACAAATAAGTTTAGTTCATCAATTTTTAGCATTTTTTTTTTTTATACATTTGCCAGTCAGTTAGCAGTAAATGAACTGCTGCGCTACTGAAGTCAAACATGTAGTTTAGTATTTTTAGCTTAGTAGTTTTCCATTTGTGCAAATACGTGAACGCTGTTAGCTTCTCGTTAGCTTCTCGTTAGCTTTAATGCCATGCATATGGTAGCTTGTTAGCAGTTAGCTTGATGCTACACTTTCGAAGTCAGGTTTACAAATCGGTTAGCAGTTTGTTTACTTTGAGCGCAGTTTCCGTATCACGTCAGACGTTCTCCAGCGGTGAAAATGTATAATTAGCTTTTAGGCTCTGGTTAGCTTTTATGTTATTTGCCAGTCAGTTATCAGTTAGTTTATTCGTTCTTTAAAAAGATGGTTCTTCAGGGGTTCTTTAGTAAAGAAAGTCGTTCTATATGCAACCATGAACACTCAAAGAACCCTCTGCATGATTGGGTTCTTCGCATCGTGGAAGGGTTCTTCAGATAGATGGAGTATGTGTTGTAGATGGTTGTATATAGAACCCATTTTGCTAAACCAGTTTAGCATGACATTTAAGGTTTTCAGTGACCTGATGTTCCAGTATATCTAGTCCTCTGTTTGACCTAATCAGGTCACTCACTGTCATTCTGCAGACGGTAATTCAGTACATACAGAACAAGGGGTCGATCTGAAACAGGGCCTCCGTGACAGATCTCTATCTGGTTGATTCATTAGCGGCGAGTGAGGAGAGTTACTTTGCGTTGTTCAGTTTATCCTCGGCGCTCATGTCTCCCCTCTTCACCATCTCGCTCTTGATGGCACTGGGCGCGATGGTATGGATCAGATCGATCACCGGCAGGCTGGTGCTGATCGATTTGTCCTAAAAGGATTGAGAGGATTTGGAGATGATACAATTTGAGCATATGGTGCTTTAGATTAATGGTGTTTCTCAGATGTATTTGTCATCAGAAAAAAAGGTTGAGATGCATTCATCACCTGCGTACGGGCTTCGTTTGCCTTGATCTATATCATTTTGTCCTCTAGCCAAGCTATTACGGAGGATTTACTGATGAGCTAAGCTGGATTAGGGCCTAGGCATGGGCCTAATCTGAGATCGTCAAGCATCATTGAACAAATTGGATAAAGGTGACATCAAAATGCACAAGCTTGTTCAGAGAACAAATCCCTGGTGTCAGAACAAAACCTTCTCCTTTTTCTTTTTTTTTTAGGTTTTGACATACTTTGAAAATGCCTGCTGCTCTTTACATTGACTGTAAATTTCACGACGAATGGACCAAAAGAAATGACCCAAAATTACTTGGTAATTACTTGGTATTACTTGGTAATTAGTTGTATAAAATGAATTACTTGGTAAATAGCTGTAAAGTTACCATCTTGGAGATACAAGGTTTGTTCTGACAGCAGCGAAATACAGAAGGAGCCCGAGCCTCTTGCCTTAAAGCTGTTGATAAACGAGTCTTTCTGTCCTTTCTGTAAGGTACTGTTCACCCAGTCGATGATGATTTGGTCGTTAACTTTTTCTCCAACGCCGATGTCCGATAAAACTTTGACTGTGTACCTGCACACAGCAAATATGATACACACTACTGTTGAAATTCATGTGATATAAACCCAGTTTGGTTGCAGATATATTTCTAAAATTATTCTTCAAAATAAGTGAATCCTAAGATGACAGAGAAAGCTGTAGAACAAATAGCAGTCGTGGGCTGGAGGTTGGGGGACTGGCCTTGTGACCGGAAGGTTGCCGGTTCAATCCCCAACACCAACAGCACATGACTGAGGTGTCCTTGAGCAAGACACCTAACCCCCAATTGCTCCCCGTGCGCCGTGGATAGGGCTGCCCACCGCTCCAGACAAGTGTGCTCACTGCTCACTAGTGTGTGTGTGTGAGTGTGGTGTTTCACTTCACAGATGGGTTAAATGCGGAGGTGAAATTTCCCCGTTGGTGGGATTAAAAAGTGTAAAAAAAAAAATAGGTGTAGCTATGGGGGGCCTGGGGAGGCCTAGGCCCTCTCACTTGGAAGCTGAGCCAACCCAGATTTTGAACAGTCCTCTGTTATCAGTGGAATATCTTATATTACAGAACGACTCCAAGGTCCGTTATTGCATCCTTGTGTCGTTTATTTTCCACCTACAAAAAGGGTCACTTCCAAAGCTTTGATCACCAATTTTCTGGGGGCGATTTTGGCGGCAACACGGCAGTGTTTACACGGCTGCAGTTTTATGCCAACCAAGACTGTGGGAACTTGGCTGAAAAAAGAGGAAATATCCAGTGAGCGGTCAGTTGTGTGGACGAAAATGCCTTGTTGAGAAAATGTGAGAGGTCAGAGGAGAATGGGCAGACTGGTTCCAGATGATAGAAAGGCAACAGGAACTCAAATAACCAACCAGAATCTCTGAGGAACGTTTCCAACACCTTGTTGAAAGTCTGCCACGAAGAATTAAGACAGTTCTGAAGGAAAAGGGGGGTCCAACCTTTTACTAGCAAGGTGTACCTAATAAAGTGGCTGGTGAGTGTATGTCATAGTTATATAAAATAGGAAAAAAACAAGTGATTCCAAACTTTTGAATAGGTTTGTATGTGCCATATGAAACTGGAAATGCAGTGAAACTGTAATGTTTGTGAACTTGCAGTACTTTTATTAACTAAAAAACCTCAAACAAAAACAAACAAAAGCTTACATGCATTATTTTACATTGCAGTACATGGATGTGAATGAAGTACCTTCTCATTAGTTGCCATACCAGTGCCAGGGTGTGCATGGGGCTGCCCTCATTGATATTTTCACCTCCAATCCCCACCAAGGAAAACTTTGCTTCCTTTTTGCCCAGATCTACAGCATAATTGCAGTTCTCAAGCTACAAACAAAACAAACGTTGGCTTTATTAAACATGGACAACATTTGTACAGAATTTTCATTTAGAATAAATACAAAGAGAACAAAACTCGCTCTATGTATCAATGCCGTTGGGGTGGCATGTTGAATATGTTGCTCATAACAGTGAAAAACTATTATTTGCCACTTTCCTAATGCAGCGCTACATGAAGCTTGTAACATTAGGCTAATCTTGAAATGTTAACTGAACTGGTCGCCTATATTACTGACATTTTGTCCGATTCAAGGTAGTTTATGTTAAGGAATGGACGATTGACTGTCGGGTAAGATTGGTATTTCAAAAACATTGATATTAACCCTCTACTGCATTATTTTTTTCTAGCGTGAAATAGATCTGATTATTAAATGTTTTTTTTTTTTTTAAGTAGTGTGTGCGGGGGTCATTTTGGAGTATGTTGCCTTGAGGCAACATTGTGAGACAGTGGGAAGAAATGATTTAGAGTGTTTGTGTTGTGAGACCTCTGGCTTGTGACTGGCCAAATCCATTCTACTGTCCCGCAGTGTTGCTTCTAGGCAACAAACATATTTCTGCAAATTCTCATAACAAAAGAAAATTATACTGAATGTCAAAAAAGAGGTTAAAAAGTGATAGAATGACCAGGAACATGCTTTTTGTTGACGTACTCAAACTGTTCCCTTTATTGTTAACCCTGTCATTGTCTTTAAATATGGATAATGTTATTGTAAAGTGAGGAAAATGGGTTTGTTGCCCTGAGGCAACATCGTGCAATACAAGTTCAAATACACTGTGCAGGAATCTGGCTCTCAGTTCCTCACCCCTGCTGTAAGTGATGAGAACTCATCTAAACTTTCATACAGCCAGAAACGTCAATGTCGAGGTAATAAAAGTGAAATATATGAAGGTTCTGGAAATGAAGCTTAAACTTATTTTGTTAAAAATCTAGGATTTCCAACTGCACAGATAGCTCCTAACTGTTTACTGTAATTGTCTAAAAATGTTTAATTAAGTTAAACCGTTCCCTGCTATTAATCCACACACATTGTTTGGAGAACCATGAAACATCTCAAACCCCCAAACCCCAAACTTCCATCAGTGGTTTGTTTGCACAACTCATACTAACTTTTTTCATGTTGGAACCAAGAATTGAATACGGAGGCCTGTTGACTCTCCTCCAGTCTACAGGCACCTGGATCCGCTCATACAGCTGAAGAATGATCAAACCGTCCATCAGATCACTGCAGAAAAACAAGGTTAGCTCAGTTCTTTATTACAGTACTCAAAGCTGCGGGTTCAGCTGAAACACGGCCTCAGGACATGCTCTGGATCTCTGCATATTAGAGCAGCCCAGTGCGTTATTTATTTACCTTTAATGTGATACACTATATGGCCAAAAGTATGTGGTGACCCACGTAATTATTGAGTTCACATGTTTCAGCTACAGCCATTGCTACCAGGTGTATAATATCAAGCACATAGCCATGCAACCTCCTTAGACAAACACTGGCAGTAGAGTAGGTACTGATAGGCCCAGTGACTTTAAAGATGGCTATGTCATAGGATGCCACCTCTGCAACAAGTTAGTTCATGAAATTTCTGCCCTGCTAGATCTTTCCTAGCCAATGGTAAGTGCTATTATTGTGAAATGGAGGAGTGTAAGAGTGGCAGCAGCTCAGCCATGAAATATTAAATGACACTAACTCATAGAGCAGGCCTACTGTGTAACGTGTAAAAACAGTCCTCTGTTGTATCGCTCACTACCGAGTTCCAGAGTGCCTCTGGAACCAACATCAACACAACAACCATGCTTCAGGATCTTTATTAAGTGGGTTCCCATGGTCGAGCAGCTGCACATAAGCCGAAGATCACAGTACGCAATGGCAGGTGTCGGCTAGTTTGGTCTAAAGCACGCTGCCTCTGGAGGGATGAATCAGTATTTGGTGAATTTGAGTTTGGCGGATGCCAGGAGAACACTACTGGTGGCACTATGCATTCTGATAGGTAAAGTTTGGTTGAGGAGGGATAACGGGCTGGGGCTGATTTTCAGGATTTGGGCCTCTTAGTTCCAGTGAAGCGTGATGTTAATGCTACAGCGTACAAAGATATTTTAGACAGTTATACGTTTCAAACTTTGTGGCAACAGTATGGGAAAGGCCCTTTTCCTGCTCACAGCATCACAGAAAGCGAGCTCCATAAAGACATGGTTGGATGAGTTTGGTGTGAAGGAACTCCAGTGGTCTGCACAGAGCCCTGAACTCAACCCCACTGAACACCTTGGGGATGAACTGGAACATCGATTGTGAGCCAGGCCCTCTCGTCCCACGTCAGTACCTGATCTCACAAATGCATTTTTGACGCAAAAATTCCCAGAGACACACTCCAAAATCTTGTGGAAAGCTTCCCAGAATAGAGGAGCGAGTTTACAGCCGCAAAGAGTCGGGACAACACTGTATTAATGACCATGCTTTTAGAATGGGATGTCCAACAAGCTCATATAAGTGTGACGGTCAGTCATGTTTTGGCCATATAGTTCAGACTTTGCAATACTGATGGCGCAGAGCCTCTAAGCAATCACTGAATGTTCTATTGTCTGCTCTGAGCATCCAGACCAAAGGCATGTTCTGTGGATGGTTGGATGGATTATACAGACTCATTTAATGCGTTTTATCGATTTCCTAGAAACAACCACAGCTACTGTGTCAAACGTAGCTCACTCAGTCTTCCCATTGCGCCTAGCTGCCTCACCTGTACAGATGATTGACATACGGACTGACTCCCAGTGAATTCATCCAATTCCTGAAGGTTCTGTCTTCTCGCGATTCTCCTGCAGAGTTGGAAATAAACACAGTCCAGGGTTATTCACTTATGACTGAGGGTTGTAATGTGCCAACGTGTGCAGTAAAAACTTTCACACTGCATTTAACTTTGACTCTGCATTAGCAAATGTAAGGGGAATATTAATGGACATCCCACGGCTTCAGCCACTGCTGTACAATTTGTGTGGTAAATAGTGCGGAACACGGCAGGCTGCTCTTTGCTCATTCTAATTCATACAATCGCTGCACACATGCTGTGCTGCGACTATATGCTCTTAGAAAAAATAGTGCATTACATAATTACATACCCACGTACAGCGCTCCAAAACCCTTCACAGTCTTTTTTCAACACATAGCGCTGCCTTATGTAACGCTGTAGTAACCCTTTGGCGAGGTTCAGTAGAAGCAGAATTCATTTGGCAGACTTTTGGCCTGTTATAAATACCGAGCATGTGCTCCAAGTTCAGTGAGTGTCATGAGCCGCTGGGGTGATGTTACAGTTTTTCCAAATGGACTTAGCACATTTCTGCAATACAACTCTCACTGTTAACATGCAGTTTGGTCTCTGCAAGTCACTGGAAACTGATATGAGTATACTATAAAAACCAAGTACCTGCATTAAAGCGAAATGTTTATTAGCATGTTTGAATGCCCAGTCCATTGAAATGCTGTGCTTATTAACACACTGATCATTGTTCTAATTGCTGACTCTTCAGGCTGAAATATACTGACAAACTAATCTGAACTATAAACTTGTATTGCAGTTTTGCCATTGGTCGCATACAAATCATGTCCAGAAAAGTTGGGACGGAATGTGAAATGCAAATAAAGACAGACTTTCACCTGTAACGATGATATTTATTGTTCGACCCCACTGTCATAACACACTTATTCTGATATTGATGCCTGCAGCATGCTCCAAAAAGTTGGGAACGGAGCAACTTAAGAAGCAGGTAAGAAAGGCCTAAATCTTTATCATTGCTGATGGTCAAGGCTCGCATCAGCAAATAATCCGACAGTTTATAAATGAGCAAATGGAAGGATTTTAGGTATTTCATGTAAACAAGGAGAACCATAAATGAATGCTTCTGATCTTCGGCTCTTTAGAAGCACTGTATTAAAAGCCAGCATGCTTCTGTGATGGATATCACTGTATGGGCTCAGGAATACTTTGGCAAGCTGTTGTCAATAAGCACTATTGATCACTGCAAATTAAGACTGTACTAGGTCCAAAACGTCCAAAAACACCGCCGACTTCTCTGGGCTCGAGGTCATTTGAAATGGACTGATGCACAAGGGAAGCATATATTGTGGTCAGATGGGTCAACCTTTCACATTGTTTATGGACATAATGGATGTCATGTTCTTGGCGCCAAAGAAGCGAAGGACCATGCAGCCTAAAGTTGAAAAGCCAGGGTCTTTCATGGCCTGAGGGTGTGTTAATGTAGGGTGTGTTAACACTGCAAGGTATATACACATTTGCTAGACTAGCCGGCCTGTCTCTGATTGAAAAGGTGCATTTTGAAGCACGAAATACATCAATGAAGGCCCTGTATGGTTGCACAGCTGAAGACTTCTATAGCTGAGGAATGATAAAAAACATCTGCTTTCAACACTGGATCAGTTGGTGGTTTCAGTCCTGTGATGTGGGCTCCCGAGTGGCGCATCCGTCTAAGCGTTGGCCGTGTCATCAGGAGGTCGCGAGTTCGACCCCTGGTGATGCTACAGCCGTCCGTAGCCGGGAGTCCAAGAGAGCACAACTGGCCTCGCTCACTCTGGGTGGGTAGGATGGCCCCCCCTTCTCCCCCCATCACTCAGTGCAATGCTAGTCAATGCAGGTGTCTGTTAGGTGACTTAACAGATCTGGCGGTCGGCGCTTTCCTCCGAGCGCGTTCGGCTGTCCCGTGACGTTGCGTGAGTGGCAGCTTGAAAATAAGCGGTGGCTGGTTTCACAGGTCTCGGAGGAAGCCTGTGCTGCCTTCACCCTCCTAGCGTTGATGGCATTGTGTGATTGGGGGAGTCGTAACTAGTGGGTGGACCTGGAGACGATTAAATTGGGGAGAAATCGGGTAAAAAAAAAAAGGGAAGTGATGTAACACAGTGGTAAACATGCTCCCATCTCGACTTCTTTGGAAGATGGTTCAGGCATCAAATTTGAAAAAACAAGACAAAAAGTTCACAAAACATCAAGTATAATTTTTTATGAAAATACTCTTTTCAAGCAAAACTTGCTTAATCATGTCTTTCTGCCTTTATTAGCATTCCAACTTGTTTTGGATTTTTTTTCAAACAACATTATTGCTTTGGGCAAAAAGAGTTCTCATAACTGTCTCTTAAGTATCTCACAGAAAGGTCAACCGAGGAAAAACTGCAATGGACACTCTTGCTACTGACCATAACCAAGTAGATTACTGGGTATGCAATTCAGTCACATCAAATGTGTGAAGAAAACGATGAGCAAGCTGTAAAACCGAGAACATGACAGTGTGAAAGTTCCTCTGGTCATCTGTGAGGGGCATTATGAACAATAATGTTGTGTGTTATTAATAACGCAGAGGACGGAGAGGTTAGAGGAGAGAGTGAAACCTGCTTCTGAGCATGCAAAGGGAACAGTCACAACACAGTACCTACAATGGCAGGGGTCAGGTCTGGGCAGGAAAGAGAGGGGAGAGATAACGAAAACATTATTTGGCCAAGACCCAAAGACTTTTGACCTCCTAAAGCATAATTAAATACTGTATGCGTGATAATGTGATTAGACACTATGCACCCCCTGTTGGTCATTCCGAGTACTGCCATCATTAAAAACACCTGTATTTGTCTGTCAGCAGTCAGTGTGGTTGGTATAGAGGTCTGATACCTGACTCGAGCTTGACAGGGCTTGATAAAGTATTGTTTTTTGGGCTATAGATCTGCAAGATGCATCTGGAAATTTTGCACAGTGCACAACAAAGCTGATCTTATAACCATTCACCAGGAACAACAGCTGGGCTGGGAATAAGGATGGATGTACAGTACTGTTCAAAGGTCAGTGACCACCTATGAGTGTCTGAACACTCCAATTTAATCATGCATTAAGCCCAAGTAATTCTTTTTTCAAGGTATATTTCTCAGGATATTAGATATAAGACAACCCGTTTGCATAAAGAGGAAATCAAAGAAAAATAAATAAAAAAAAAAAAACAGGAGTTTCCAAAACTGGAGATCGAAAAATGATTAAAAAACCTCAATGCTATGGATCTGAAAGGATGTGTGGTTTTAAGAAGCTGCTGGTGTTCTCAGGTCAATGGACTGTCCACCCTCAACAGGTGAACGAAGGATGTAATGAAGGTAAAATACTGAAAAATGATACTGTATTTTGTTATTGGGGCTTCTGTGAATTCTTTTTGATTGGAAATTAACTAAGCACTTTTGCACTGTGCTGTACATTTAAGCGACTTTGTGTCAATAATGCACATTTGTGTTGTTTCTTTGTGAAAACTAGGTTTGAATGTGTCGCCTCTGCTGGAGAGAACAGAAAGTTTCAGTGCTGTTTGTTCTCCATCGCTGGATGTTTCTGAGGCCTCTCGAACCCCTTGAGATGTAACAGTGGATTTTTTTAGGCCTTTCAAACTTTAGTACCCAGTGTTGGATCCCAAAAAGCACTGATCTCACACAAAAGCTTTCTTTTAGCTCCTGCAGAGCTCTGTTTGTGGAGCACAACTCACCCTCCAGCATGGCGAGATCGATGCCGTTGTCGCTGGGCCTGCTCAGGGCGGGAAACATGTTGAACAGGTTGGCCACAAAGGCCATGTTGAGCTTGTGATTTCCTGCCACTACGTCCTGAGGCGTGACGAACTGCCTGCAGTCCAGACGAGCCGCCTGTCTCAGCATTAACTCCGCCCTCTTCTCATCATCAGGCTCCTGCAAAAGAGAAGAACGCTCCCATCAGCTATGATCGGTTCTCATGTTCTGCCTCAAGAATGATGTTCCAGTACTTTGTTATGATTAACAGTCTCAAGCAATGTGATTTACTTAGGAGTCAATGCCTTCATTCAGGTTGTGCTCAGTGATTGTGATTAATCTCACTTCTGACTTTAAACATGCCGCTGTGGCATAGGATGCCACCTCTTCCACAAGTCAGTTTGTAAGATTTCTGTCCTGCTAGATCTGCCCCTGTCAACTGTAAGTGCTATGATTGTGTAATCCAGGAGCAATGCAGCAAATGAAGCGGTAGACCTCACAGTGTCTATCCTCCGTTGAATCACTTACTAACAAGTAGCAAATTGCTTCAGGAAGCAACATCAGCAAAAGAACCGTGCATCACTAAATGGGCTTCCATGGTCGCCGCTGTTCTGTGGATGTATCACTCTTCTCTACCTGTCAGTCTGATGGACGAGTCTGGGCTGGGCGAATGGCAGGAGAACATTACCTGCCTGACTGCACTGTGCCAACTGTAAAGTTTGGCGGAGGCGGGATAATGCTATGGGGTTGTTTTAGTTCCAGTGAAGGGAACTCTTAATGTTTCAGCAAAATATTCTATGCTTCCAACTTTGTGGGGACAGTTTGGGGAAGACTCTTTTCTGTTCCACCATGATAGCGCACCATTGCACAAAGCAAGCTCAAGGCATGGCTGGGTCAGTTTTGGTGTGGAAGAACTTGACTGGCCCTCACAGATCCCTGATCTCAACCCCATCGAGCACCTTTGGGATGAACTAGAACAGACATTGTGAGCCAGACCCTCTCATCCAACCTCAGTGTCTGACCCCGCAAATGCTCTTCTGGATGAACGGGCAAAAATTCCCACGGACACTTTCCAGCATCTTGTAGGAAGCTTCCCAGACGGGAGAACCTGTTACAGCTGCAAAGGGGGGCCGACTCCATATTAATGCCAGAATGGAATTCATAAAAGCTCCTGTAGGTGTGATGTGTTGGTACTTTTGTCCATAGGATGTGTAATGATTCAATATACCTAATGGCATTTTCTGATCAATCCCAATAGTTTCTTGGATTTTCAGTGCAAAACTCTACAGTTACGTCTGTGTTCCAAATTAAAATAGATACCGTTGTAGCAAAAGTTTGGACACTTGTTCTCATAAAGATGAAGCTTATCAGTTCTGTGATTGCATGAACATCCATCAAAGGCTCGATACTTAAAGTTTTGTTTTATGAAAGTGTCTCACCATCTGTTTCCCAGCATATAGTTAAGTAAAAGCAAAGATGGGACATGAATGATGATAGTTTTAGTGTGAAATAACTTCTTGAAATATGAACAAGCCTATAACATCTGCACTATGCACTGCATACTCTATGTGTGGGCTAATATAAAGATTATGGGCCAAATCTACTGAAGGTCTGCAGTGGTGCTGATGTATTTACAGCTGATTCATTAACATGTGGACAGAAGGCTAAAAATATGCCTTTTTAAAAAAAGGGCAGGATGGTGGCACAGTGGGTAGTACTGTCGCTTCACTGCAAGAAGGGTTCGATTCCCCAGCCGGGTTCTTCGGTTTCCTACCGCAGTCCGAAAGACATGCAGTCAGGTTAAATTGCCCCTAGGCGCGAATGTATGTGTCTGTCTGTCTGCCCTTTGATGGATTGGTGGCCTGTCCAGGGTATATCCTGCTCCAGCACCCCCCCTGTGACCCAGAAGGATAAGCGGTTAAATGTGTGTGTTCAGGTGCAAAAATAGAGGTGCAGACTGTCCAAATGAACAACCTCGGCCAATTTACTGCCTGTAAACATTGTGTAGTTTAATGCCAAGGAGATTCAGTTACTTTGGAAATGATGTCATGTGCAACGACATATTTATTAAATAACTCATTTCATTACATTTGTAGTTGGTAATATGAGCTAATTTGACATAATTATAAGCAGTGGCTCCACACAAGAGCCTCCCCCAGGGGTTACGTTGTCCTGAAATGACCAGGTTGCATTTTGGGAAACAGTATATCACGAAAAGCTCTGCCCACGTACTGAAATATTTGACTACAGTAGTACGTCATCCAGGGATCATGCTGGTCACAGTACTGCAAACTACTTACTACATGTGGACACCATCAGTACATGAGCTAAGCTACTGTAGTTGGCTATTCCAAACACAGCTGTACTATTTTAGAACAACAGATATCAGTGATTAAATAACTAAAATCAATAAACGCCTTGCTCTGTAAACTCTGCCTTACTCCCTTAGTGCTTTCCAGCGATATCCCTGACTGACAGCTTCACTAAAGCCTCACTTTCACTTCGCTATCTCAGGGTATCTGAGGCCTGAGGATCAAAAGACTGGCCTTTATCTTATCAGCACAAAGGCATGTGATTCAACACGAGGATCGATTACACGGAAAGCAAGCGAGGTCCATACAGACGCTCGCTCACCTGTGGAGAGGGGGAAGACCATTGAGCACACTCACGTTCAGGCCGGACATTTCGATGACGATCCGCATCTCGTCGTCTCCGTCTCCTTTCGGGGAGATCTGATCCAGGAGGTGGAAGTAGGCCCTGGAGTCCTGAGAGAGAAAACAAACAGAGAGTATCAGGCTCTCGTTCCGTTATAGTATGTCGTATCTGGACCGTGAAAGAAGTCTTCGTCCAGCAATGCAGCAACCAGTTCCAAAATTGGTCCCCAGCATCGGCTTTTGGATGAAGTACTGCTTTAAAACAGCCTAATGACAGTCAAACTGGATCAAATGTGGGATTCATCTGGTAAAAAATTCCAATTTCTTTAATAATCTGTCCACAGCTTTGTGACTGGATCAGTGTTTTAATTTGCTCGGTTGTTTTTGTCATTTGGATTCGTAATTTCCTGACTGTGGCACCATCCAACAAGCTCAAGAACACCGAAGCCATAAATGCTAGAAATGATGAGCTTATTAAGTCGAGTCAAAGTTGATGTGTACAGCGCTTTTTACAGCAGACACGGCAACAAAGCAGCTTAACAGAAACATCCAGCTCTGAGCCCCCATGAGCATCGCTCGGTGGTCACAGTGGCAAGGAATAACTGCCTAAATGCAGGCAGGAAAATTTATAAGAACCAAGACTCAAAAGGGGAACCCATCCTCCTCTGGTCGACACCGGACAGCAGACAACAACACGAGCAAAATGAACAGAGGATAAGGTTACGGTGGTCTTCGTTGGCCCTGGAGAGAAATGAGTTTAATTGTTTATCAGTTTTTTAGTGTTTAATTAGCAGGTCAGAGTCTCCTACTGCAGTTTGGTTTTAAGATTAAGTTTGGTTTTTAAGATTTAAGATTGTAAAATGTACCCAAAGCTTTAGAATAATGTGACCTGCACGGCAGACGATCTGTTTTTGTTCTTCTCATAAAAAATAAATGTGTTTGGAAAACTCTCTCAGTGTCTTCAGTTTTTCTTTCTGACTGCAGTGTTTGTATGACGCTTACCAAACGTCTCAGTTATGATTTATGCTTCGTTATAGTAGCTTAAACCCCCCCCTCCCACCACCACCCTCCCCCCGGCCCCAGGAGTAAACTGCAAGGTTCGCCCCACCCGTGACGTAATCGTGCCCGTCCAAAATAGCAGCTGTGTTGCTAGTTTCGGTTAGAAACAAAATGGTTTTGTTCTAGAAACGAACAATGGAAACACATCCAAAGGGATGATACAGGTTCATACAGTTGAGTGAGCTCAGGACTTCAGGAACTGAACAGAAGGCCTTGCAACCTCAGCTTAACCACCACCATAACTGGGAAGTGACTGAGGAATCAGTGAATATGTTTTAAATTAACATTGGGTCCATACTTCATGAGAAAAATCATCACTCTAGGCCCTATAGAAGTTCTCAGAAAGCCACCCACTGTGAATACCAGGTTTTGGTTAGCCGTTTGGAATGGAAAACAGCGGCAGCAGCTCTATCAGTCTTTCCTGAAAGAGCCACTGTAAACAAGCTAAAGCATATCGCAGTTGTTGGAATAAAACCTTGTATCTCCAAAATGGTCCCTTTACAGGAGAAGGAAAAAACCTTTCAGTGTAAGTCAATGGAACCAGACATTTTTCCAGGTTTCTTTTGGTCCATTTACCATGAAATGTACATACAATGTAAAGGGAAACAGGCCTTTTCACATTAGGTCAAAAACTGAAAAAAATTGGAGATATGTTTTCCTCTGAATACGTTCCTTACAAGCTTGGTCAAAACATGTTTATGCTCATCACTGTTAGTGCTATGTACTACTAGAACCCCATAGGAGTGCTAGCGAATCGCACTATTGTGGATGTGTTTTTGAGCTGACTTTGACATTTATGGCCCAAATCGAAGGCCCAGCTCTCACCAGTTAGCCTGGCCAGCTATAGCAGGAATAGTAATGGCCACTTGGGACTGTAAATGATTTCATGCCAATTCAGTCCCAACAGCTATAAATCGTTCTTGGATGAAGTGCTGAACAGCCACAGCTCAGCTGGATCAAACGTGGGTTTTATTGCTTCAGTGGTTTTATAAGCTTCATGTACGAGAATATACCCTCTTATCTGTAGCGTTGATGAGTCATAATCTGCGAAGGTTACTGTGCCGAGATGAGAAGTGTTAAATCGTTGCAGTCTGGCGAGGAACTCTAGAACAGAGTTCACCAGCTCAGCGAATCAGAGACGCTATGCAATTATATGCAATTCTCAGTCCATATACTGTAGATTTGACAATGATGTGCAGCTGGTTTAAACAGGGATAGCACTGATTTAACTGTTAAATCTGACATTATCACAATTCTGGATAGTTCGCTGAGGAGAGGACATTTGGAGAAATTGCACAATCTTTCCTGCAGCTGGAAATGAGGCAATGAGCTATTTTTGCATGGCTGCTTTGGCCCTAAGCAGGCCTATAGAGAGGCAGTTGATGGAGTGGTTATGAAGCAAGGCCAAATCACTTTGACAGCCAGTTTCCCATTATAGAACTGACAAAGCTTTGTGTGCCTGACACATATGTCAAACATCATGTAATTACGTGACCCCAGTGACTTCTTTCCTTATGCTGGCTGTACTTAAGACTACACTTCACAGTTTCACATGTCTAACTGGTTTGGGATGCCACAGTTAAACATGCTGCTCTCATGGAAAATAGCTCAGAAATTCATGTTTCCATAAGGAGGTGACTCAGTAACAGCCTTGCTCACCACTGCAATTAGGTGTGTATGATGTGGACAAAGTACTAGCATTGCGATTAAACACCAATCAAGGCAGAACATTATGAGCACCTCCTTGTTTCTACGCTGCATAGCTGCACTCTGTAGTTCTACAGTTACAGACTGTAGTCCATCTGTTTCTCTGATACTCTGTTACCCTGTTCTTCAGTGGTCAGGACCCCCATGGACCCTCACAGAGCAGGTACTATTTGGGTGGTGGGTCATTCTCAACACTGCAGTAACACTGACGTGGTGGTGGTGTGTTGTGTGTGTTGCGCTGGTCTGAGTGGATCAGACGCAGCAGTGCTGCTGGAGTTTTTAAACACCTCAGTGTCGCTGCTGGACTGAGAATCACAAATATCCAGCCAACAGCGTCCTGTGGGCAGCGTCCTGTGACCACTGATGAAGGACTGGAGGACGACCAACGCAAACTGTGCAGCAGCAGATGAGCTGTCGTCTCTGATTTCATATCTACAAGGTGGACTGACCAGGTAGGAGTGTCTAATAGAGTGGACAGTGAGTGGACACAGTGTTAAAAACTCCAGCAGTACTGCCGTGTCTGATCTACTCATACCAGCACGACACACACTAACACACACACCACCACGTCAGTGTTAATGCAATGCTGAGAATGATCCACCGCCCAAATAGTTAGTACCCACTCTGTGAGGGTCCATGGGGGTCCTGACCACTGAAGAACAGGGTAACAGAGTATCAGAGAAACAGATGGACTACAGTCTGTAACTGTAGAACTACAAAGACCAGCTATACAGTAAGTGGAGCTGATAAAGTGGACAATGAGGGGTCGAAACAAGGAGGCGGTCAGAACGTTGTGCCTGATTGAGTTTGATTTCGATTTTGACGCGTCCTGTGATGTGATACAGTGTACTGGTGAACCAGTGATCTGACATGGTTAAAGTGTGATGATTCACTTCTGTTGGATAACACCAACACCTTGATTCACCCAAACGCCCAGAGAAAAGCTCAACCGCAACTGTGATTGGACCAGGACACTCACAGCACACTTTAAAAACATGGTAATTGGTACGAGCTCATATTTGCATACCGAACGTCTCAGCAATGCAAAGGCCAGCGTTTTAATTTGCTTTGTTTATATAATTTTAATTTCCTGAACGTGGCACCATCATCTCAACCAGCTCAGTAACACCAAAGGCATAAATGCCAGAAATCATCAGTGTATTAATACAGTGTTGATCGGTATTGGTCCTGAACAGATAAGAGTTTAATTGCTTTCTTTCATGACTTTTTCTGTGTTAATTGGCAGGTCAGCGTCTTCTAATGCAGCTTTTTTCTTACTTATATAGTGTAGCAAACATTTCGGGTATGATTTTAAGGTTGAGGCGCTTTTGTGAGAATAATCCATGTGCTTTTAGCAGCTGTTTGGAAAGGAAAAAATAATCATTAAATATGGAAAGCCAGCTCTCAAGACACGTTCATGAGTTTTTAAAAAATATAAAGCGTTAGAATAATGTGACACACATGGCAGGCGAAGTGTTTTAAATAAAAAATAAATAAATGTGTTACGCTTTTCTGTGGCGTTAAACAGAGCACAGCCAGTACTGACTCCTTTTTAACCGTCCAATAAGGTTTGGCCTTCGATACATCCCAAAAACTTTTAAACTTGCAGTAATTATATTAAGTAAACATTATTAAGTAAACATTTTGCTTGCTTGCTTGTGTAGAGTCATAGCCGAGGGGTGGCAAGGGGTGGCCAGTGGCACCCTGCAATGAAGCACAGCCTCCACAGTTATGGAAATTGAGGCATCATTAGTCAGCAATCATTACCAAACCATCCTTTATGCTTTATGGTGAAACTACCATCGGGATGGTGACGCTGCATTTATTAATTAGCATATCTTGCTGTGATTTTCTAATTAGCCAGTGGTGGACGAAGTACATAAACCGTGTACTTGAGTTAAAGTAGAGACATCCAAGGTCAAATATTCCTCCAGTAAAAGTAGAAGTTCCTCCCTTTAGACCTCCACTTGAGTAAAAGTACTAAAGTATTTACCTTCAAATGTACTTAAGTATCAAAGTAAACTTACTAAAAGAGTAATTGGGGCTCTGGCCCTGTGACCGGAAGGTTGCCGGTTCGATCTCCAGCACAGACAGTCCATGACTGAGGTGTCCTTGAGCAAGAGACACAACCCCCAATTGCTCCCCAGGCACTGTGGGTAGGGCTGCCCACCGCACCAGGCAAGTGTGCTCACTGCCCCCTAGTGTGTGTGTATTCACTAGTGTGTATGTGGTGTTTCACTTCATGGATGGGTTAAATGCGGAGGAGGGATTTCCCCGTTTGTGGGATTAAAAAGTGTCTCTCTAAATGAACTAATTTGAGGTGAAAATACTCCAGTGTCTCTCTTGGTAAACCAGATAAACTTTTAATAGAAATTTTACGCTGCTGCGCTGACGTTGAACCGTGTGCTGCACTGGGTCGGTATGACCAACAGGTCAAAACCAGCTCTAAACAAAGTGACCGCTGGGCCCTGATTGGTGCTCTGGCTTTGCGCTTCTTTCGTTTTGACATGTGACGTTTTTATACACACAGAGACCAAAAGGAACGACAGATTTCTCAGAATGTAGGAGGAAAAAGTCGGATATTAGACTCTGAAATGTAGTGGAGTGAAAGGAAAAAGTCGCCCAGAACGGAGAAAGTTCAGTACAGATACACCAAAACTATTTAAGTACAGAAACTAATTACATTTACTTCGCTACCGTCCACCACTGCTAATTAGCTCAGCAAACGAGTGAGTGAATGTGAGCTGAGTCCCTTTAGCAACTTTATGACATCAGCTATTTGATGATAAGGTGAGTTACTATCAAAAATGAGTTAATCGTGTTAACTAATTACTGTACATGCCGTACAGTGACGTGTTATATGTTACCTTTACAGCGCTGTCAGGCAAAAATATGTTACATTCAAAAATGTTCAGTTGCTTGTTAACACAAATAGCTAATCAGCCAATCACACGGCTGCAACTCAGTGCATTTAGGCATGTAGAGGTGGTCAAGACAACTTGCTGAAGTGCAGACCGAGCATCAGAACGGGGAAGAAAGGGGATTTAAGGGGCTTTGAACGTGGCGTGGTTGTTGGTGCCAGACGGGCTGGTCTGAATATTTCAGAAACTGCTGATCTGCTGGGATTTTCACACACAACCATCTCTAGGGTTTACAGAGAACGGTCCGAAAAAGAGGAAACATCCAGTGAGCGGTCAGTTGTGTGGACGAAAATGGCTTGTTGATGTGAGAGGTCAGAGGAGAATGGGCAGCCTGGTTCCAGATGATAGAAAGACAACAGGAACTCAAATAACCAACCAGAATCTCTGAGGAACGTTTCCAACACCTTGTTGAAAGTATGACACGAAGAATTAAGGCAGTTCTGAAGGCAAAAGAGGGTCCAAACTTTTACCTAATAAAGTGGCCAGTGAGTGTATGTCACTGCGTCGGAACAAAACCTTGTATCTCCATTTTTGCCATTTTTTCAGTTTTTGACATAATGTGAAAACGCCTGTTGTTCTTTACATTGTGTGCAAATTTCATGAAGGACCAAAAAAACGGCCCAAAACGACAAAATCTGGTTCCATTGACTTACATTAAAAGTAAAGTAAGTTTTTTCCTTCTCCTGTAAAGTTACCAGAGAGGTTTTCTTCTGAAAGCAGCGATGTGAAAGTTTAATACAGTAACTTCGTTTTTTGTCTTGCCTGAACACCCCAGGCTAAAAGCTCTAGCCATGCCCCTGTTGGAATAAACATGCCATGCATTGTGCAGGTGTAACCCTGATTGAAGAAGAGTGGATGGTGATGGTACCTTGATGTCCTCGCTGAAGTTTCTGATTTGTTTCCATCCAGCAGCATCGAGGTGATAGTTCACCCAGCGCAGCAGCAGCTCCTCAGGGGACATGGAGAGAAGGTGGTCCAACTCCTCAGACTCCCCCAGCAGCGCAATAAGAGCTAACAGACACGTACCATATTAGCACTTGCAGGCAAGGAAGCTTCTTAAGGTATGAGCAGTTTCTTTAAGACACTGAGGCTCAGCGAGTACGTTCTTTAGTTTCATTGTGTTCTTCATGATATTGGCAGAAAAATAATTTGGTCAATTTGGATAGTACATAAAATGGCTGTATTTGTGTTGTAGACATGGTGACCCCTGGTTCCTATCACCACCATGGTAAAGAACTCAGAAGCAGCCTATTCTAAGTTGGTGAAACAAATCGCCATTGTCTGAACAAAACCTTATATCTCCAAAATTATAACTATATACAGGAGAAGCAAAAAACCTACTTTACTTTTAATGTAAGTGAATGGAACCAAGACTTTTATACAAGCCATTTGTGGCCGTTTATTTTGGTCCCTTCCTCATGAAATTTACACACAATGTAAAGAGCAACAGGCATTTTCAAATGATGTCAAACACTGAAAAACAACAATAAATGGAGATACGAGGTTTTGCTCTGACAGCAGCGAAATGACCTTAATAACGATGTTGATTCTGTTCAAAACTCATCTTAGTGCATCATGTTGCCTTGAAATGTTGAGTTCTCACAACAGTGTCTTTTTAAGAGTGCAGTTTCATCTTTTCACTGTCCCAACACACCTGATCCAGCTCTTCAGCTCATTATCAAACCCTTCATGATCTGGATCAGGTGTGCTGGTGAAACTGTGCAGGTCACTAAGAGCAGGATTAAGGTTAACAGTGGTCTAAAGTGTGTCTGACCTTCGTTGCGTGAAAGCTCGATGTCAGCAAACAGGCCGATTTTAATGATTTGCCAAAGGAGCCCCAGCACCAAATGGGGGGTTCCAGCAATCATGTCCTGGGCATCGATGTTGACCACTGTACAACCAATGGCTGAGGCTGAATTGAGGGCCAGAATCAAGTTCTCCTGAGAAACAAGAGAGAAAAGGTTGAGATGGTTACAGTACATGTTCAAAAGGTTGTATGATCTTTAATTTGTCACCCATCACGTATGTTTCAAGAGATAAGTACTTACAGTCATGGTGAATGTTGTGCGTTTCTTTGTACTGATGACCCGTTCATCGATCGTGTCCGGCTGGGACAGGTTGATCATTTTGCTGCAAAGAAATACAGCTAATCAATGCAACAGCATTGATATCTATAGACATCAGTAGATGGACACAGTTAGCATGATTAACATCATCATACTAACAACATCGTACTATACAGCCTAGACCAGGGGTCGGCAACAAGGTGCATGCGTCTCTGTTACTGTCCTGTCTCTATCCTATCCCACAGAATTAGACTTGCAGGTAAAAATAAAGCTCTGCTGGTCGTTCTAACAGTTTTAACAATAAGTGGTCTCACATGTCGGCGTTAACGTAGAACTGCTAATTCACCCTGGCGCGCAGACTGCTTATCACCAAGGCAACCATTGTTGTAGCAGACAGCAATCTTGCCTTTGGTAAACTAGTTTCCTGATATGTTTAATCTGCAGCGAAAAACTGTCAAACACTGAAAAGACAAATTTTCCAGCTCGGAAATTCCAAGAAGAAGCTGGCGAACGAGAAGCGACCTCATCCTCGTAAAAAATCAAACATTGAAAGACATTGTACAAGAATCTGTTTGACTTTTGAGGAAAAGTTTCCTGCCAGAGATGCGAGAAAAGCGGCTATAGCTGAGCTGAAGCTTAAAGCAGAGCAAAGTGAGTCTGTGTTTTCCTTTGTATTAAATGTTTTAGCCTAAATTAGCACATTAACACATATTCCTAGCCAAGATGGTAAAATGGACATAATATTGTGGCTCCGAAGGTGGTTTGATTTTTGCTGAACGTTTGGGTTGCCGAGCCCTGACCTAAATGTATCATTAGAAACTAATGAACAGGATGCCATGCAGTTCCACTGTGGTGTATAATCAAACACACGTGTGCTCATATTACCATAGAAGTATTCCATCCTTGACCGATTTGAACAGGCTGTCATCACTGGGGTCCATAGGGATGAGATGTTTGCAATCAGGGTCGTTTGCCAAGGCCTTATTGATCCAGTTCACAAAGGCCACTTTCTCTTCGTCTGAGGGCCAATTCGACAGACAAAACATTAGCAATACAAGTGGCAGACTCAGATTACTATTGGAAGCCCTGCAGAGGGAAGGGCTATAAAATGACCTCATTCATGCAACTCATCACTACTAATGGGACGGCAGCCTGGCTCAGCTTTCAGCAAAGGCTAAAATATTGCACTGAGCGACCGAAGAAGGCCGTAAATGTTAGCATATTACAGGCGATACATTTGGGAGAGATACGACTGGGTTTCTGTTCTGAAAAGTGACAAAAGTGTGATTTGTTTCTTAAACTGATTCAGCATTTTAGTCCTACCAGCGTACGAGTGCTGGGTTCCTTCACTGGAGATTCCAGAAGTCCCCCCAAATGAGCGGATGCCATCCCTTCTGGAGATGGTCTTGCGGAAGGTCTCTCTCACCTCTTTGCTTCTCAGCTCCTGGTATATCTGAGGAATCAGACAGAATATTAAATGATCACAAGGCGTGAGATGGTCAGACACTCCAGCCAAGTAGTGAGCTAAATCTCCTGAAGCTTAGCAATTTAAGCACCGCAGGACTCCAGCTGTAAAAGTCTGTGTATATCAGAAGCTCCAGATGATATTATACTTCAGTACAGTCATAACAGGCCTTACCGCAACAAACTCCTCAAAGCTAATTTTCTCGTCTTTGTTGGTGTCCCCGGCGATGAACTTCTCCGCTATCTCTCGCACCTTGTACCCTGGCAAAGAGAAGCTAGCTTCCCGAAAAAGCTCCTGCAGCTCAAAGTCGCTGACGTAACCGCTGTTATCAATGTCTGCAAGAGAGACAGAGAGATGCAAATCAATTTTCATTTGGTAAATATGTTGCACAGTTTCTCGTCTCCATTTATAAAAGTGAGGTTTTGTCCATGAGGTGCTGCCAGCAAGAAGCCGTAACTTAGAACCAATAAGCAGTATGCGTTTTTATAAATCCCACTGAAGGCATTTTAAATCAAATAAACTCGTGACCCTATTCATGGCTCGGTCCATTTCTCTGTTAAAGGACAGAACACATTACATCACAAAGAAAAATGAAATTCACCCAATCGTCCACTTGTGCTGCTTTCAAGTGGTCTCAGTTTTATCGGAAAAAAACTTTAGTGCATCAAAACTGGCCAAGTTGTGGCATAAAAGCTATTTTAATCAGTGTGGAAGCAAGACGCAAACGGTCCATCAATGTTGTCAATTAACACTATACAAATATAACAAATCGCAATAGTAAAGTATGTTTCAATGCGTTCCATTAGTCCACATTTTCTGCTTAGTTTGAGTTTGAAAAATGTCTAGAAATAAGGCCAAAGATGATAATAGCTAGTTAGCTACACCAACTACTTCCCATCCTTGGATTTTTACCCAATTTTCTCCCATTTTCAATTCCACCTGCTAGATAGGACTCCCCAATCACACAACACTACCAATGTTGGGAGGGTGAAGGCAGCACAGGCTTCCTCCGAGTCCTGTGAAACCAACCACTGCTTCTTTCCGAACTGCCGCTCACGCAACGTCACGGGACAGCCGAACGCACTCGGAGGAAAGCGCCAACCGCCAGATCTGTTACGTCAGCTAACAGACGCCTGCATTCACTAGCATTGCGCTGAGTGATGGGGGGAGAACGTGCCAGGACGTGCGAGTGTTTCGCTCTTTTCCACTTTGACTAGTTTATCGTTAGTGAGCTATTTCAACATCTCCACCTAACATGGCTTATCTACGTTTTGATGATTTTTGAGACGTTAGCTGATGTTACTGTAGTCTGAGAGCCGTGAAGGCCTTTTTCCATGAAAAAGCACTTAGCATGTCCTTAATTCAGTCTGAACTCCCGCATTGCTGTGTGTTTGGATCTCCAAAAGTTCTAAACATATCCTCGAATTCCAATCTTGGCAACTATGACAAAGATAAAGCGACACACCTTTCTGTGGTGCTGAAGTGATACGAACGCCTGGGTTTCTGAGGTTAGTAACTGTCCGAGGGGCAATAGTGAAATTTGTCTTACTTTGCGTTTAGGCACCTCTAGATCTTGTGAAAAGTGCTTATTAACTAGGGCGGAGAATCGATCTGAAAAAGATTAGATTCCCCAATTCCAGGCATTTGGCAGTCAAGATTTTTGACTTTGAGCTTTGGTTTTGATTTCAAACAGTGATGTTTTGAATATGAAAATTTTGCCCCTCACTGTCTAGACAGTCTGTCTGGACTCATACACTGGCGCTTTTACTGAAAACAAGCACATAAAATATGTACTGTGAACAGTCGAACAGCCGAACAGTGTCAAAACATACTGACAGGGGCATCAGGTACAACTTTGGTCCCCGCTAGTTGGCCAAGTTAATGTAGCTAGCATTAGCTCTCCAAATGTCCTTGCCAAGATCAAAGATAATAACGTAGCACTGTATCAAACAGCAGTATTCCAGTTGAGTTTTATGTTTTTGTGAGGGTCCAGCCGGCCCCGCCTGCTGCCAGCAGAGGGCGACCGCAACAAGGTGCCCAGCCTGTACCGCATGTTACCAGCAGAGGGTGACGGTGGCGAGGAGCCACGGGCTAATTAGGTTCACTTAATACACCTGCAGACTCCCCTACTTAAGGCTGCATCAAACGCCTGTGTTTGTCACACCTTTGTAGAGGGGTGACCGGTATGGTACTTAGTCTTTGAAAAGAAAAGAAAAGAAAAGAAAAGAAAAGAAAAGAAAATGCCCCAAAACCAAAAAGAGATAAAGAGCGCTGAGAAAAGAAATGGCCCCAAAAAATAAAGAGAGAAGAAGAGTGCTGGAAAAAACAAAAGAGAGTAATTGCCCCCAAATTACTCACAAAAAAAAAAATAATAAAAAAGAGAAAAGAATCCAAACCATATGAAAGGTGTTTGCTCTAAGAGCAAACAAGTGAAGGGAAGCATAAAGTTTGCCTCCCTGTCATAATCAAGCTGGCAGTGTCTTTTATGTTCTCATTATCTTTTATTTCACCTTCTAAGTCGGCCTTTGTTTGAGCTCGCCGGTTATAGCTTTCCTTTGTTTAACAGTCCCGCCTTTTTTCTTTCCCTTCCTTGAAGGGCTTCAAGCAGGGCTACCTGTGCGTCCTGGTGGCACAGCGATAACGCCACGGACTGCCGATCGGTACGGTGGCGGTATGAGCCCGGCTCACTGATTTACAATGCCAGAAACACATGCTCCACTACCAGAATAAATCTCCTTACTTCCCTTTTTTCCTCACTGGCTTTCAGTTCTGCACTTGGGTCCACCTCCCCACTGTCCCATAACAGTTTCGGTTTTTGGGGTCGAGATTATTGTGTGGAAATGCCTTGGAATCGGACATGGCTTAATCATGGCACACTTGAGTTGTTAAAGAAACTCAAATTGACTCTGGCTTCTGATTCAAACACTGACAATGTTAGCTAGAGAAGCTAATGTTGGGCAAAACACAGCATATACCATTTATACTGTAATATTGACATTGTCATGATATTGTTTTTCAATGTTTTAGGGATATCGAGTGTGTTTACATGCACTTAATAATCTGATAACTGCAGAAAATCAGATTTTGTCAGTAATCCGATCAACACATTTACAAGGACTTGAGTAATCAGATACTGGGGAAACTCTGGGTCTACATGAGTCAGACTGTAATCAGATTTTGGCTTTGTAACCAGCCAATAAACTCACAGAAGAAGACGTGACATAAATGTTACATAAAACTCAAACTTCATATTGCGGCTTTTTTTTTTTTTTTTCTTTTTTTTTAAACATTGCCCCACTTTACCTGAAAATATGAACATACATCATCTACAAGATGAAGAATATTTAAATCCTTCACTTCGTCAAGCATGTATTTGGTGTCAGCGTCACTCAAAGTGCTGTCTCGCAGCAACGCTGCTCACTTATTTCTGGTCCCTGTCTGTTTCACACATGCGCAGACTGAGAAATGAGAGAAATCAGAGTAAGAGTCACATGCACTGAAATCTGGCTACTGAGCTAAAATTGTATTGGGAGCGATGTTGAGGTGGACACGTGCGGAGACGAGCGAGATTTATTATGGGCAAATCCAAAATCGGGGTCAAGACAGTCCACGGTCATAGACCCAATCCGTAAAACAGGAGGGACAGACATGGCGCCAAAATGAAACGGGATCAAACGAACAACGGAGGCCAGAAGAAACACCAAACAAAACAAAATACAACACATCAAACCTCAAACATATCAAACAAAGACCAGCACAAGACACAAAAACACAGGGCTTAAATACAAGAGGGCTAACAAGGGATAACAGGACACAGGTGGAAAACGGGTGGAACAATCAGGGGCAGAGTCAGAAAACAAGGGGGCCGGACTAGGAAGGAACCCAAACAAAGAAGCGCAAGGAAGACAATCACAATACGAGCACATGGACAGGACTGGGAGGGGCCAATCGGGACAAAAGTCCAGCCTCTTTATCGGATTTCTTAGTAAGACGTCTAGACCTTACTCTGATCTAAGAAATGAGTGTGCTCTTTTATTATGTATTCATTATTGGTTATTAAATTATTTATTTATTATTCATTATTTTCATTATGCCAATAATCAGATAACTGCAGGAAGCTGACTGTGATCGGATTATTGACACATGTAAACACACTCGTTGACAGATCCCGATATAATGCAGATGAAGTAGCGATGCCCCAGTTGCTGAGCAGTTACTTTGCCAGCTTTGGCAGCTTGCCGCTCAGCTTTGCCAGTGGAATGGGATGCTTTGAAGCGGCCACACTAGCATGTCCGACACTGTGTGACATACATCTGTACAGACAGACTTAAAGGATTTCCTATCAAACTGATGGTGCTCTGCTGTAATTGTCATATTTCGTAGCTTCCTGTAAAATCTGATAATGTTTGACTCGTCACATGAACCCCACGCAGCTCCGAATCAGGTGATTTCCAGACTGGCGAATAAAATTGGCATTTTATTTGCAGCTCGTTGACAAGGTGGTGCATTTTGTGTTTTGGTGAGTTGCTAGAAAACTGACCAATTTTGTTGAAGGCCTCTCTTAGGTCCTCTAGGTCCTCACGAGAGATCTGTGTCACATTGTCCTCCATGCCACACTCCCCCGAGCCTCTCTCACCGAAAAATATAACTGCAGAAAGACAATCCACAGACAGAGAACAAGACATTAGTAAATTTCTCCTGAAAAACATGGGTGTTGCGCTCTAATGCAATAATTTATGCATTAGTCGTAATACGCAGCCCAGGGCAACCAGAGAAATGAGGCAATAACCTACATCACCACATGATTAGCTCTTGACTACAGCTGTGCTGATTCATGCCACAAAGTGGCTCTCGACATGATTCATCAACATTCAGGCAACTTTAGCTTGACTCCAATACTAATTTGACACTGAAAACTGTTACATAAACATTAGTGATGTATAAGGTTGGCCTTTCCCACTTACTGTGACTCCCAGTCCATCCAGCTCGGGCTCCGGGCTACTGTGAGAAATCAGGAGGGTGTATTGACCCAGAAGGGTCCGTGAGCGGTGCAGCTTGTTAAGTGTGGCCAGGTGTGATGAGCGCGGTAGTAAATGCAAAGAGGAAGAAACCTTTGACCCTTCTGAATTCTGCTCCAAGCGAGGCGCCTTCACTAAGTGAGCGGTCCGAGTTAACGTTTAATGCCCTGCACCAGTGCTGAGTCAGCGAGAGCTGATGAAGAGGACGGCCTCACACATGCTCGGGTCTCCCGTTTGGGTATAACATTAATCCCACCGCCTTGTTTCTACACTCACTGTCCATTTTTATCGGCACCAGTGACCATATAGGTGTAGGTCTAGAATTATCCTGCCAGCCCGTTCTTTAATGATCAGGACCACCACAGAGCAGGTATTATTTGGGCGGTGGGTCATTCTCAGCACTGTAGTGAGCTGATAGCGATACAGTGATACTGCTGGAGTTTTTAAACACCTTGGTGTCTCTGCTGGACTAACAGTCCACCAACCAGCAATATCCAGCCAACCGCGTCCTGTGGTCACCTGTGACCACTGATGAAGGACTAGAGGATGACCAACACAAACTGTGCAGCAGCAGATGAGCTGTCGCCTCTGACTTTACATCTACAAGGTGGCCCGACAAGGTAGGAGTGGCTAATAGAGCGGGCAGTGAGCTGTTTCTGAATCAAACCGTATATAATCATTGCTAAGGTTGCCAAATGTGCCATCCACACCTCGATCTGTACAGTCTATCTATGGGAACTAAGCTGGAAGCCCATTTTGAGCTGAACGTTTTTGTGATGTCATCAAAACCGACACCTATTTAGCTTACAGCAGTTTGGCCCTGTCCATTAACACCGAAGTAATAAGGAGTGAGGATTATAAAAGGGTCATTTAAAGTGAATTATGACTTTTAAAGAACATAAAACTACACTTGTTGCTCGGGGCAGGGGGGATATTATGATATGGGTTCTTTAATATGAGATGTTGACAGAATTAGTGTGTCATTCGGGTCATCTGTTAGGTAGAGCACTGGCTATACCCTCCACCATGACACTCAAATTGATCACAAAGCCATATGTAATGTAATGTATAAGTCTTCTACGTATGGCGTGTACATCGAAATAGCCACATAGCCACTTGTATTAAGCTATAAGCTGTATGTAAGACATACAATGCGCTAGAGTCTGTTGTTTCATGCCCTATGTGGTGCACTACATAGGGAATACGGAGCCTCTGCACATGTAAAACCCCTGCACAAGCTCACACAGAGGAGAAGACGTTGAGTTTAATGGTTGTTTGTGAATCGATGCTAGCTCATTTGGTGCAGGCAGATTCAAATGAGCTGGGCCAAAAGCACGGCAGGAACACAAAGGACACTCTACACCCGAATGCTGCACACAGCGTGGTAATTAGACCTCATCGACGGGCCGGCCGGCTAAGCCGAAATGGCAAAAAGAAACAAGACCATCGCGAAATCAGCCATTAATGCTAAAATGCTAATGGCTAGCAGTGGATGCTAGCAGGGGCTGCTTAGCATTGCTGCCAAACAACCTGAAAAAGCATGTGTGCTACTGAGCCAAATGCTACAAAGTACACAGCTGAAAAAGGAATTAAAAACTATTGGAAACCGTTAGAATTAAAATGTAATGGTTTTGCTTTCTAATTGGAATGGCCTTAGTGGTGAGGTGACCACTAGTTTCCTGTAGAACAGCTTTAGATCCACTCGAGAAACCATCAAATGCATTTACAGCCAGCCATTGTTCACCTGTTAAACCACTGGGATTCTTTACGTTGTGATATCAACCCATTAAAAAGCCAGAACACATTACAAAACCACCATAAACCAGAAGAAACACTTAATGGTTTCAATGTTTATTCTCAGCAGGGTTGTGGTGGTTTTATCAGGGACTCCAAAAAATGTCTTTGAAATGGTCGTTCGACTCCCAGTTGTGAGTGTTTTGGTCTCTCCCCATTCAAAGAGAGGAATCTGGTCTGTTATGGTTGGAAATAACTGCCCAGCGGCGTCGCAAAGATGACCACAGAGTGAACTTTCCTATAAGGGCCTTGGTGGCAAGTTCTTCGGTTCCATCTTCTTCAGTAAAACTCTGAGTATTTGCAGCTTTTCAAATGATCATACTTTTAGTCATTGTAATCTGACCAGGCTACGTGTTCCTCATTTTCACTCTTATTCACATGTACACGCTCAAAAAGGACGGTTCCTCAAGAGTGCTTTAGTAGCAAAAATGCCTTGATATAGAACCATGGACACGCAAAGAAACCTTTGTCTTGTGAAAGGGTTCTTCAGATTGATGGAGAACGAGATTGGACTATATAGAAACTTTTCGAAAAGGGTTCTATGTAGTACTAAAAGGGTTAGAGGCTTGACATTGTAACAATAGCAGAGCCCTTTTTATTGCTTTATAGAACCACTGTCCCTTGGCCAAACTCCAAAGGTTCCAGTTTCATGGGTTTTAGGATCTGTTTAAAACTGAGACTAAGTCCTAATGCTACTCAAGGTTGTTCTCTTCTATTTTTGGTAAAACTAATTCTTTGCTCTGAAGGAAAAGTTAAGCACTATTGCATAAACAGGAATTTAAGCTAGATCGATCCACCGATGTATTAACCCTGCTGAAAGAGACAGCTGGTCTGTACTGGTTTGTGCTGGTCTGGTGCTGATTTAGCTGGTCACCCTGCATGGCCATGCTGGATGACAAGAATACCAGCATCCAAAACACAACATATGCTGATTTTGTTGGTGACCAGCCACGCTGCTCCATGCTGGTTTGTCTAGCAGAGAACTGGTACTTTTTTATAAAGAGTTCACCACGTTAGCCAGTTAAGAAGCTAAAATTACCTTGTTAGCATTTGTGCTAGCCTCCACAGAATGAGGGAAGTTTTTGCACTGATTTTTAGGCTCAACAGCAAAAAAACAGAAGCATTGACACTACACATGATTCTGTGTAAGTGTAGGCCTTCATGCTTGTGTTGGCTCAGACTGAACTGCACTAGACTGAACTAGGGTTAAGCTAAAATTTAAGCTTAATTGCAGTTATGATGGTCACAGCCGTCTCTCAAGCCAGTGGAAAATAAAAAATGATGTTTTGTGAGTTTAGATCATGCCTTCAACATGGCGGTGGTAGTATGGGGGAAGACTCTGAGTTTAGACGAGTTTAGACTGGGGGCTCTGAGAACTTTGGCTGGAGTTCTCGGCAGCTCCTGTCTGTAGCTAGAAGGCCGGACCCCCTCATAGCTGCAGCAGGACTGAGGAACAGGGAGGAGATGGGGTGGTGGTGGGGATTGCGAACACTTCATCACGAGAACAGAAGGCAAGGATGTGAATTTATAGGGCGTTCCACTGGGTCAGCTCTTGTTTTTGAATGTGCTGTGAAAAAAGGGCTCTTTCATTCTGTTTGCTCAGCTCTGCAACCTGCATTGGTGCTCACACATCTAATTTTGGAGCTTTAGTATTTTTAGTTTAGCTCAAACAGATCCTAAAAAGAGAACAATAGCCCATGACTAACTTTAGCTCCTTTAGATGCTGGACTCCAGGGAGGTTTTTGACCTGATACTCTTTTCTGAAGTTGGTTTTTGAAAGCTATTTTTACTCATACTTCCATTTTTCTCCCTTGATGTTGACAACAAAGCTAACAGCTCTTAGGCTCGTCTGCCCACACCCACTTATCATTAATAGTTGTTTATCAGCATCAGTGTGAGCGGTCTTGAATGCTAGGTTCGCTGCCATGTGTACAATGTCTCTGTACTTGAACCTGGTATAAAATGAGCAGGCCCGGAAGTCTCACTTGAGTGTTAGTGGACATATGTTTGCTGGAGGAGAGCAACATGAGAGGTCCATATGGGACAGTGCACAATACGACAAGCACAATGCTTTTGACTAATGCAAGAAGCAGCTCCTAAAAGCGCTTGGACAGGCTGCTGTATGTAAAACTAAACAGCCCAGCGAACGAGAGTTTGCACGTTCAAGTAATCGCAATTAATAGCTGCGTTCCAAAGCCAGGGCTGCGCCCGAGGTAGGGCAAGTCCTCAGTCGGACTCCTCCTTAGTAGCCTATAGGTCACACATGGAACAGCCCTAAAGATCCTGCCTCTTTCAATTGTGGCGCAAAACTTGCGAGGGAGCTGGTGAGAGAAAATGGAGCATACTACAGTAGCAAATTCAGCAACAAGCTCATGTAGTACAATAAACTATCCCATCCATCCATTTTCTAAGCCGCTTCTCCGTCAGGGTCGCGGGGGGATGCTGGAGCCTATCCCAGCAGTCTTCAGGTGGAAGGCAGGATACACCCTGGACAGGTTGCCAGTCCATCGCAGGGCATAGTACAATAAACTACGTATATATAAAACACTTCTAATTAAAATATGATATATGGACGAAAGCTTCATATCCTTATAAGGATATGAAGAATTCAAGGATGTGAACGACTTGCGTTTTAAACCAAGCTCTGCTCTAATGGCTCTGCTTTCCACCATTTTTGTGATGCTGGGGGTGACTAAAGGCCTGGAGTGATACATCTGTTGCATCCTCAAAACCACTCCGAAAGGCTTAGGCTGTATACGAAGGGTCCTTCACTTTGGAGTGGCCTTATATGACAACGCCTAAGCTGTGGAACACGGCCAATGCTATGTAATGTGAAACTTGGCCAACAGACCAGAAATTTTAAGTTTTTCAAAATTTCCGTCTAATTTAACCCCCTATTGTATGATGTTGCCTCAGGGCAACAAACTCATTCTTCTCACTTAACAATAACATTATACATATTTAAAGGCAATAATATGGTTAACAATAAAAGGAAGAGTTTGAGTAAGTCAATAAAAAGCCATACTTGGTCATGCAATCTTCTAGTGGGCACATTTAAACCTTGTTTTTTAACATTTAGCATCAGTTTTTTTGTTATGAGAATTTGCAGAAATATGTTGCCTAGAAGCAACACTGTGCAGCAGTGGAATGGATTTAGCCAGTCACAAGCCAGACATAGCCTCTATCATTTCTTCCCAATTCCATTGTCTTGTAATGTTGCCTTAAGGCAACATACTCCAAAAGGACCCCTCCGTAACACAATTTTTGTTTTAAATGTTTATGAATTAAATTTAGACCTGATTATTAATCATATATCATTTTAGTGCCATTTAGTGCAAGAAGGGCTTAATGGTTAAAATGTGAAGTGACTTGATGTGAAATTCATAGAGAAACGTACAGGGTCACAGTGGTGGTGATATGAACCTGATGTTTATAGAGCTTCATGCCTTTAAAAGATCCCTCACAGAAAGGTTTATGAATACACCTGCCTGATACCCGAAGCACTGTTTTGACAGTTTTACGAGAACGTTTTGGCCTAAAACATCGTTTTAAAGGATATTCACGGTGGAGAGGTACATACAGGGTGTAGTAAGGCCAAGTAGTCCCCAAAGAAAACTTGACCACTATTTTACCCCCACTAATGTCCTTCACAACTACATTACTATTCATTTACTTCGCATTGAACCGACCCCTGTCAGTAAGATCCTCTACAATGAGCCATTTCACATCAGACCACTCTGAATGCCTTTGTTTACATCCCAACCACTGAATTATACACATGTTTTTTAAAAAATTGAAAGATTCCCTTCAGCAAGGCAACTTCATTAGACTCTCGCTGCAGACGGAGAACCGGTTTCCATAGAAATGCTAATACAGTAATACGCTTACCCAACCAGCTGAGTCACTGAATCAAACCCTTAAAGGAGCTGCAGTAGAAGTCTTATCGCTCACCAGTCTCTCGGCCTCCTGTTTGACATGGAATCTAGGCAACAGTCGCCATGGCTCACCACTGCCTTGGGAGTTGCATAATGGACTGACTCTTTAGTTTGAGCTCTTCTCGAGACTGAAAAAGCAACGGTTCCTTTCAGAAGAACCCTAACAGAAATAGGTGCTTCAAAGGCCCCCCAGACGCTTCGCCGATACCCAATCCAGGGCTGGTTCACTTCTTTAAGAGAGCTCGGGGCTTTGAATCTCCGTCTGCATTATTGATGGCTCCGAAAGGAGGATCAGTTACCACACTGAGTCGGGCCCTCGCTGGAGCAGGAAGTAGTGGAAGTGCGACGTCCTCAGTTCATTCACCTGCAACCCACGTCGCTCTAGCAGTTCGTTTTGACTTAGTGGCTCATACAGGAAGGATTTATCACAAAGGCTGCCTGTGGGGTCTGTGTGAAGGTCAGGGTTTAAAGACCACTGAGGAAGCTGAGTAGTGCAAATAGCAGAGACATCTCCTCATTTATTAAAACAGATGGCATACATAGGAACACAACATTCCTAAGCCACTTATCCTTCTGGGTCCTGGGGGGAGTTGAAGCCTATCCCAGCGGCCATTGGGTGGAAGGCAGCACACACCCTGGACAGGTCCAGATGGCATATATTTAACAGAAAATTACAAGTAAACGTCCAAAAAACTGTCCACTCTCCCTCTTTATTACAGCTTCCATTCCTTTTGAGAGACTTGCTTTCAGTTTTCCAAAGAAATCTGCAGGGATGTTTTTCACACCTCCCAAAGTTCAGTCTTAGGAGTTGGTTCACTGCAAAAAAGTGGCATCTTGTCAAGTGAAATGATCTTAAATCTGGTTTTACATCTATTTTGAGATGGTTGTGCTCTGAATTTTAAGATTATTTTGCTTCTTTCCAGGCGCTTTTCCACTTGTTTAATGTTATTTTATTAAGTAAAGTGATCTCACTATACTGGCAGATGCCTTTTCTGGTTTTAAGAACATTTCTGTACAGGTTTGGCTTTTTCTTATCCACTTTACCCTAATTTACCCAAAGACTGCTGGGATAGGCTCCAGTACCCCCCCCCCTGCGACCCTGACGGAGAGGCGGCTTAGAAAATGGATGGATGGATGGATGGACTTTACCCAAATTTCATCCAGTCTGGCGACTCAAACGGCTGGTGTCAGGTTGCCTGCTTCATGCTATGACGGTATCAGTGGAAAAGCAAACACTCTGCAACTGGATCCTGTCACTTCTCAAAGAACCAGCAGCTACTCAGGAACCTCAAAACACTTAACTGTTACCAACATCACTCCTACATGGAGTCCACTGAAAAATGAAGAGAACGGTCCACTATCAGATCTCTCTCAGACTTCTACCATGATTAGCTTCTGCAACTCCTGCCTGAACCTGAAACCCCTGATTCGGGAAGTTGTAGTTCTGCCTTTCACTTAAATCTACCATCACACGTGTCAAAGTTTTACCACCAGTTTTACCACTGGGTTCTTTCTCCGTATGATCCCAGTATCTTCGTTTCATCTTTATTGTAAATGCTTCCTTCTTGTATTCTCGCCATCAAGTCTTGGTTCCTCTTAGTGATTGTTCCTTGTGCTCCTAGGTAGTTTTTCCTGACACTGACTCTTTTGGCAACGCTCTAGAGTGCGAGACCTACAAGTCCAGAAAGGCTTGAACGTACATAGAACTACTGAAGGACAGAGAGGCACCTTGTAGAACCAAGCAATGTTTTGTGAGTTCAAATCACGCCTTCAACATGGCGGTGGTAGTATGGAGGAAGACTGATTGAAGGAGGCGGGGAGAACTCTGAGAACTTGGGCTGGAGTTCTCAGCAGCTTCTGCATGTAGCTAGAAGGCCGGACCCCCTCATAGCTGAAGCAGGACTGATGCAGGACTGAGGAACAGGGAGGAGATGGGGTGGCGGTGGGCATTGCGAACACTTAGTCACGAGAACAGAAGTGAATTTGTAGGGCGTTAGATTGGAAGAAGGAGGGGTTTCAGGCATGCTCCTCCCCCCAAACTTAAGCTGTAACATAACTACATAATAATTTGCCAAGACACGTAATAGGCTTTTGCATTTAACTCGATCAAAATTGTAATAAAACCCAATAATTTAATACTCATCATTTCTTAACTGATAATGTAAGAAGACTTTTACTGTAAATATAATATCTTACGACATTTCTGAAAATTGTTTCTCTGAGTACTTTGACGGCCTGCTTTCACCCTGTTCTTCAGTGGTTGGGACCCCCACAGGACCCTCACAGAGCAGGTACTATTTGGGTGGTGGATCATTCTCAGCACTGCAGTAACACTGGCATGGTGGTGGCGTGTTAGTGTGTGTTGTGCTGGTAGGAGTGGATCAGACACAGCAGTACTGGAGTTTTTAAACACTGTGTCCACTCACTGTCCGCTCTATTAGACACTCCTACCCTGTCAGTCCCCCTTGTAGATGTAAAGTCAGAGATGACAGCTCATCTGCTGCTGCACAGTTTGTGTTGGTCATCCTCTAGTCCATCAGTGGTTGGCTGGATGTTTTTGGTTCTCAGTCCAGCAGCAGCACTGCTGTGTCTGATCCACTTGTTTTATGTAACAGAGTATCAGAGAAACAGATGGACTACAGTCTGTAACTGTAGAACTACAAAGGGCTGTAGTGGCTTTAATGCTAAGGCTGATCTGTGTATATAGTACGATCCTCTGGTTGTGTTCTGGTCAAACTCGACTGATTTATGACGTTCACGATCATAAATATCATTTATTTAATCAGATGTTCATAAAACTTTCATGAAACTGGTCTTGAAAGTATTAAAGTATTGAAGCATTCATTCTATGAAAAAAACATTTGAGCAACTTACAAATGTACATGTCTAATAATGTAAATGATATATGGTCAACATTAATGTATAAACTCTCCCTAAAGCAATAAAGTATTAATACATGATCAGTTAAGACAGTATGTTATTACATGTTATGACATCTTTGGGTTTTATAACTTTTTTTCACCAAGCGTAAATTCTGACATTATTACATTATTATTATCACCATACTGGCTTCTACATACTTGTATGTCTTCATATTATCACTAGCGATGGTCACCGAGAAACATGACTGACCAATACAGAGAAAAGTGTTTCTATGTCCGCTGAATCGAAAAGTGAAAGAGAAGATACCTCACCTATCATAGTGCCGCTGGGTCTCCTGGTCCAGGAGAAGGGCCAGATCCCAGGCCACAGTTCACTCTCCATAGCGAAGGGGAGTTCAGCAATGATTGAACCAGTCAGGCTATGGCATTCTCGGTCTTCTCCCAGCTCTCCAGCTCTTCAGCCTGAAATGAATCTGAGAAAGGGAGAAATCAGAGACTAACAGTTTGCCTCGCACTGTCTCATTTGTCCATACAGTACTCGTGTCCCAAAGCTGAGCGGTCAGCAGTGTGAGCAGCTCGAGCTTTGGTACATGGCTTCTTTCCAGCCTAATGCAGAGCTGAAATGGACCAGCTATGACCATAATCCTCCTTTGGATATGAATCAGGTCTTTCTCCTGTAAACACTTTCCTCAGGCGTGGGAGCATAATCACGTTTATCCTTTAAAAGGACCAGTTAACTCAGAATTCACGGCTGAATATACACTCATTGTCCACTTATCAGCTCCACTGACCACATAGGAGCACTTTGTAGTTCTCTGCTTACTTTGTTACCCTGTTCTTCAGTGGTCAGGACCCCCATGGACCCTCAAAGAGCAGGTACTATTTGGGCGGTGGATCATTCTCAGCACTGCAGTAACACTGACGTGGTGGTGGTGTGTTAATGTGTGTTGTGCTGGTCTGAGTGGATCAGACGCAGCAGTGCTGCTGGAGTTTTTTAACACCTCAGTGTCGCTGCTGGACTGAGAACCAAAAATAACGTCCTGTGACCACTGATGAAGGACTAGAGGACAACCAACACAAACTGTGCAGCAGCAGATGAGCTGTCGTCTCTGACTTCACATCTACAAGGTGGACCGACAAGGTAGGAGTGTCTAATAGAGCGGACAGTGAGTGGACACAGTGTTTAAAAACTCCAGCAGCACTGCTGTGTCTGATCCACTTGTACCAGCGCAGCACAGTTTATTGTAGAGACTGAGATTACTTCACAGTGGTGGCGATAGGAAGCAAGGGTCGCCATGACTACAACACCAATATAGCCAGTTTATTTACTACCTGAAATCACCAGCGAACCTATGTGAGCTTTATTTGTGATGTAGATGAGGGTAAAATTGTGATAAATCTGCAAACAGAAGTTTTCTTTGGGACTATTTTGCCTCAGAACACCCTTCATGTACCCCTCTGCCATGAAAGGATGAATAATAGTACACTTTAGGCCTAAATCCTATCTATAAATGATTGTAAAATAAGATGGAAAGTTATAAAGTGGTTTATTGTGGTTGGTCTAAAGAGCCGGACCTGTTCACAGTGGTGGTGATAGGAACCAGGCGTCCACCTCCAAAAGCTCCCTCACAGAAAGTTATTACATGAAATGGTTATGAATATGCTGCTTGATGTCTAAAACAGTGTTTTAAGCATTTAATAGCAGAGGGGACATTTTATCACTATTTCACCATAATCAACATTACACATCGCTGCTACAAAACCTTGTATCTCCGTTTTTGTCGTTTTTCAGTTTTTGACATAATTTGAAAATGCATGTTGTCTTTTACATTGTGTGTAAATTTCATGATGAATGGGCCAAAATAAACGGCCCAAAATGACTTGGAAAGACGTCTGGTTCCATTGACTCTCACTGAAAGTAGGGCAGGTTTTCCCCTTCCCCTGTAAAGTTACCGTTTTGGAGATACAAGGTTTTGTTCTGACAGCAGCAAAATATAAACTCACAAGACTTTGTAGGTTCACTGGTGGTTTTGGATGGTAAATAAAAAGGTTACATCTATGTTGTTGTCATGGTGGCCCCTGGCTCCTATCACCACCACTGAGAAGAAACCACTGAATTATGCAGAAGCTTTGATGGAATTTCTCGTTAAGTTTACGTACAGGTGGAACAGGGAAGCACTCATGAGGCGATCCAACTAAGACAGGAGTCTTAAGCTGTAGACGTGATTGTGAGGAGAGTGCAGGAGCGAGGGATGAACAGAAGGTGGCGCTGATGGATAAGGTAACGCACTCTGCACACATCACTGCAGTGCTGGACTGGAACAAAAGGCCCATTGCTGAACTAATCCAACTGCACAGTGAGTCACTGTAATACAGTCAGTATTACAAGATAATCCAACGCTGACGCGTCTGTTGTAACCTGAGTTCGTCTTTCATGTCTGAGAAAGAGCTCATTTACATAAAGCCACACAGAACCATGAACGCTCAAACAAGCACTTACTGGAACGGTTCTTCAGATTAATGAGTGTGTTGTATACGGTTCTATACAGCACCAAAAAAGGTTCTAGTGTGATGTCAAGCCTGCGATACTGGGCCATTTTAAAAAGGCTTTATATAGAACCACCGTCTGAAATATTGACACAACACACACACACACGTGTGCACACTCACACACACAATGCAGACACACACACACACACACACACACAACGCAGACACACAACACACACTCACACACTCACACACACAATGCAGACACACACACACTCACACACACACAATGCAGACACACTCTCTCACACACACAACACAACGCAGACACACAACACACACACTCTCTCACACACAACGCAGACACACTCTCTCACACACAACACAACGCAGACACACAACACACACACACTCTCTCACACACAACGCAGACACACTCTCACACACACAACACAACGCAGCAACACACTCACACACACACTCCCACACACACACAACGCAGACACACTCCTACACACACTCACAACGCAGACACACACACAACGCAGACACACACACACAACGCAGACACACTCCTACACACACTCACACACACACTCCCAGACACACACACAACGCAGACACACTCTCTCACACACAACACAGAAACACACACTCACACTCACACACACACACACAACGCAGACACACACGCAACGCAGACACACAACACACACACACACACTCACACACACAACGCAGACACACTCTCTCACACACACAACACAACGCAGAAACACACACACACTCACACACTCCCACACACACACAACGCAGACACACACGCAACGCAGAGACACAACACACACACACACTCACACACACAACGCAGACACTCATACACACACTCATACACACACACACAATGCAGACACACACGCGTGCACACACACACACACACACACACACTCATACACACACTCATACACACACTCACACACACACACAATGCAGACACACACTCATACACACACAGACACACACACACACAACGCAGACACACACACACACACACGTACGTTCACACACACACACACACAACGCAGACACACACACACACACACACACAACGCAGACACACACACACTCCCAGACGTTTCCAGTCGTATCTGACAGTGTTTATACCTCCTTCCTTCATCATTAATACAGAGCATCGATCCGTTCCAGCTGCACCGTTTGTGTTGTGCTGGGTGTTTTCGTTTGTTTTGCCTCACTGAAACACAACGTCCTGTTATGTCTACATCATATTGTTTTATGTAGGATTTGAAGATTTGTGTAAAAGAACCGAACTGAGATTTCGTCCAAGCTAAATTGTCTTAGTCAACAACAACAACATCCCAGCGGTCAACAATACAGCCGTATGCAAAGGTTTGAACACCTACAGTCAAATCATGTTTTGTTGATGAGCGTAAATAAATGAGCACGTCCTGTACTGTGAACACACTTCTGCAGTTTAATGCACAGTTACTGTTTATTTGCTGAATTTAATGAATTAAACATAAAATGTGGCCTGTACAAAAAACACAATACGGCTTTTCCCCAAATAAACAAAGACAAAATGTTCTGTGTGGAGGACGTGTTCACGTATTTACACTCAGAAAATCAATCAATCAATCAATCAATCAATTCATCAATCGATTAATCAATTAATCACTCAATCAAGAAAACACGACAAAATATACGACTGTAATTAAAACAGAACATTTAGTCATTTACACTCAGACAATAATCAAACAATCAATCAATCAATCAATCAATCAGAAAACACAACAAAACATACGACTGTAATTAAAACAAAAAATGTTTCATTTGTTTGGTCGTCTGTACAAATTAAAGGGCTACTAGTTCTAATCTAATCTAATTACATTCCCTCTTTAAAAAGGTGGTTCTTCAGGGGTTCTTTAGTGGAGAACCGTTCTATATAAAGCCGTTTACATGCTTAAAGGGTTCTTTGCCTGGTAATATGGTTCCTCAGATTGATTGAAATTGTGTTGTATATGGTTCTGTATGGTTCTATACAGCACCAAAGAGGGTTCTGCTATTGTTACAAGCTTGAGCTCTTGTGACAATAGAAGAACCCTTATTGGAACTCCCTAGAACTTCATACAACACATTCTCCACCAATCTGTAGAACCTCTTCACCGTGCAAAGCCTTCTTTAAGCATGCAGAGGGTTCTTTGAGTGTTCATGGTTCTATATAGTACCACTGTCTTTACCAAAGAACCCTTAAAGAACCATCTTAGGAAAAAGAGTGTTGGAATGCCCAATTATTGTGGTATAATAATAATAATAATAATAATAATAATAATAATAATAGTATCTAGATTTGTTATATTTATTATTATTACACAAAATAAATATTATTTTTAAAAGTACTTTTAATAATATCAAATATAAATATAATGTTGGTCAATTGGTGTATTTATAATAATAATTATAAATTATGAATAATATTTATTCCAGCCACTTTGTCACAAGACAGGCATAACTGAGTGAGGCCTGCTGTGTTTTTATTTATTTATTTATTTATTTATTTATTACGTTGGTTGCTTGTTTATTTCTCTCTTCATGTACATTTCTGCGGTTATTTATTTCATTATTTGTTTATTGATTAAATTCCTTTTTTTTTATTGTTTGCCTGATGAACTGGATCCGGCTGGTTTTCCACGCAGCAGAAATTCCCTGTAAGCTGGAAAACTGAAGCCCACAGTCGTTGATCAGGCTAACTGGGAAACCCCACGCTTTTCTCCCTTTCTGCATCTATTCATTCATTTTATTTGTTTGTTTTTATTCCTTTCATTATTTTATTGCTATTTTAATGATACGCAGCTCGTAACCACACACGGCGCGCGGCCAATGTGACGTTTCCTCCGTTCACGCTGTGAAATACCGGAGGGTCTTTGATGGAGGCGGGCTGAACCAATCGGATCGCTCGGCTGCGCTGATTCCGCCAATCGGCGCTCAGAGGAGGCGGGGCCTCTGGGCTTTTGTGTCTGGGAGCTCTGATTGAATCCTCACAGGCTCTGAGGAGGACGGCAGGAGTGAAGGAGCCGGAGAGGAGCTCCAGCGTCTGCCTCCAGCTTCTCGGCTTCCCTGTTTTTCTTCGTGTTTTTTGGACGGGAGGGATTTTATGGTCCTTTCAGTGCAGACGGTGCTGTTTTGCCCGGTGATGCTGTGGACTGTGGCGAGCTCTCCTTCTCAGCCAACACCAAACGCAGGCTGAATCCTGCTGGTGGGAGCTTTTGTGGACTGTAGTGCCTTTTTTGCCTTGCCTGGGGTGTTTTTGGAAGGGTCTTTTTGTGGGGGGCTCCCTCTGTGCCTGAAGGCTAGGCCTGTGTAGAGGATACTGATCTGTTAGGATGCTATGACAACCCCTGGGTCTGGTCCTGCTGATGCTGTTGCTAACAGGGCTTAGCGTTGTTTGAGCATCATCTGACCACTGCTGGCTAAATGAAAATCAAGCCATACCAGCTCAAGTTCACACCGCCTTGGGAGAAGGATGTGGGTTTTGGGAGGCGGCACAGAATTTTCACAAGAAAGCCCACCAAGATAATCGCCAACCCCGGTGTCGTGATGAAAGTGCTACGCCGCAAGAAGATCTTCGTCTTCCTCGCTTACTTTCTGCTTGTTGCTTTGACCATGCTGAATCTGGCCAACTACAGGTGGACCAAAGAACCGCAGCAGTGCAACCACCAATCACAGAGTCCCAGGATCCAAAGCAGATCGGACATCCAGTTCCTCTTCACGGAGCCACCACCAAGGACCAGGCAACTAGTGTACGTGCTGACCACCTGGCGGTCCGGCTCGTCCTTTTTCGGGGAGCTGTTCAACCAAAACCCAGATGTGTTCTTCTTGTACGAGCCCATGTGGCACATTTGGCAAAAGCTCTACCCAGGAGATGCCATTTCTCTCCAAGGAGCGGCCAGAGACATGCTCAACGCTCTCTACAGGTGTGATTTCTCCGTTTTCCGGCTGTACACCAACCCCCCAGGCAAAAATGTCAGCACCCTGGGTATCTTTGGGTCCACCTATAACAAAGTCATCTGTTCCCAACCTTTCTGCTCGTCCTACAGGAAAGATGTGGTGGGTATGGTGGATGAAAAAGTTTGCAGAAAGTGCCCCTCTCAAAAGATCCAACTTCTAGAGCAGGAATGCCTAAAATATAACACTGTCGTGATCAAGGGAGTGCGCATTTTTGACGTGAATGTCTTGGCTCCCTTAATGGAAGACCCCGCTCTCAATCTGAAAGTCATCCACTTGGTCCGGGACCCCCGAGCCGTGGCCAACTCTAGAATCAATTCCAAACACGGCCTGATTCGGGAGAACATGCAAGTGGTGCACAGCCGGGCCCCTAAGGCTCACCATTTGCCGCACGTGGACCAAAAAACGAACAAAAAAGAAGGTTCGGACTATCATGCCATCAGCGCCTTGGAGGTGATTTGTGAGCACATGTCCAAAACTTTAAAAACTGCCCTCTATCCCCCGAGCTGGCTCAAGGGGAAGTACATGACGGTGCGGTACGAGGACTTGGTGGAAAAGCCGATCAAGACCTTGAGGAACGTTTACAACTTCATTAACCTTACGGCCACTCGTGACATGGAATCCTTTGCCATGAACATGACTAGTGGCAACAGCTCCTCCTATGATCCCTTCATGGTTTCGTCCAGGAACGCCACCAAGGCCGCTTACACGTGGAGGACAGTGCTTTCCTACCAGCAGATCCGACAGGTGGAGGAATACTGCGGTCAAGCCATGTCCATGCTTGGGTACTTGCGTGTTCGCACAGCATCGGAGGCCAAGGACCTGAAAAAGTCTTTAATGACGATACCCAAGGTTTAAAACACCTGTCGCCACCCGAGACCATGGTTGGCATTGGTGTTGAGTCTGGTACTCTTCTTCCAGGTGTGCAGTGTATCGGACATGTTGACTGTCTGTCCGCACTGTAATTTCAAGTTGAAAGACTGGTTCCACTGCAGCTTACTTGACCAAAAAAGACTGGAAAATGTACCCTATGTACAGTTTGTCATTTACCATTTAATGTATGCCAAAATATTGCAGAGGTATTCCACTGATTTCTGACATTGTTCTGCATAATTCAGTTGCTGAGATGCAAACAAAGTCATTCGGAGTGATTTGATGTGATTTCTAGAGAAATAGAACAACCAGTGAGCCTAAATGTTCTTACATGTAAAGTTATTGGTGGTAAAAATGACGCAAGTTTACTTTGCCGCACGGTGCCATGCATGTACCTCTCAGCCGTGACTGTATTAAAGAAATCCATTTTAGACCGGAACATTATATTAAAATTACCGTAAAACAACATGTCGGGCAACAGGCAGCACATTTGTAACCATTTCCCGTAATATGTTTCTGTGAGGGAGCTTTTAGGAGTGGACGTCTGGTTCCTATCACCACCACTGTGAACAGTTCTGACGCATTTCACAGCAAACCACTCTGAGTGACTTTGTTTAGATCAGTGGAATTCCCCTTCAATCCAGGTATATACACTTTTCATGTGCTAGTGTTGATTATTACTGTAAAGGCCAGAGGGAGGTTCATTTTATCAGACCAGTAATTACTAATTTCCATATTTCCATTAGTTTTTCTTTAACTGCAGTGCTTTAAGCAGGAATGAATAGCCGCGTGAATTGTAATCTGAGGATGTCTGTCTTTTTCAGCCTTAATCTGGAGTTATTTTAGGAGCAGAAATGCTCACAGATGGTCTGTTTGAAGTGTAACTACCTGAAATACCTGGCATCTAATTTCTGTCCCTCTGATCTGAATCTTCAGTGACACACAAAACATAGTTTGAAAGGCTTTTGTACAAACATGTCTTCATTTTTTTCATGGTTTAGGGTTCTTATTTCCATTAATGTAAAGTGCCTTTGTGAGTTAAAAACTCTTGACATTAGGCCGGTCATGATCGGGAAGTTATAGCTGACGGTAAATTCTCCTTTAAATAACTGCTATTAATAGTTTGATGTATCTCTTTTTACTTTGTATGCAAATCAGTGGTGAGCAATATGTACAAAAATATAATGTTGCAATATTTAAAGAAATCTTTCATGTCACAAAATAAATACTTTCAGAAATCTGATCAGTTGGAGCAGAGAAGAAAGAACCAGTAATGCTACATTGAAAAAAATATGATCAAAAATTCAATATTTGGCACACGGTGTTGCACCAAATCCAGTTAAACTGGACACATTTTGCTGTAACAATTTATCACGATAACGATATGTATATTGTCTTATTGCCCAGCCCTAATGCAAATATTACGTCCAAGCCAAAGTGGCCGATTAGCTATCTGCTTACTAGCTGTCAATATTTAATAGCTCCCGAGTGGCGCCAGTAACAACTCAAGCTCAAAAGAACAAACATTACTCATCACTGCCCTATAATGGGGTTATTAACAAAACTTATTTTTGTAAGACTCACAGTGTGTCACAGTAAATGTGTTTGGCTTATCTTTGCCTCAGCTAGATGGATAAAAGCACCCAGTTAAGGTTCTCTTTTAGTAGTGGACAGGATACTGGTTCACGTCACAGTTATCGCAACGTAAAAATAGTATAAACCACACCAACGTTAGCCCGTTTAGCTGAATCACAGAGTTGGGGATGTTTCAGTCACATTTGAACTGAAAATGAACACACAGTAGACCCCCAGTCACCTGCCGATGTGTAGTTCGTTGAAGTAGTTCTTGTTTTTGAGGCAGCAGGCAAAAAGGAATCGACGGCCTCTTGGGGTCAGACCCTAGAGTGAAGGCCATGCGTTCTCTCATACCACCTGAGAAGTCCCAAGGCTTGGTTGGCTGCATCAGTCAAGGCCATGTTCAGCTGGTACTGAGGCATGAATCACTGTTAGATAAGTGTTAAATTTTCCAAATTCCTGCATTGCCTGACAGTCAATCATGAGACAGATGACTCAAAACTGAAGTTGGCTTCCTATCTGAGTTTCCGGTTCCACCTTAAAAGGTGATGCAGTTGCCTTCAGGCCCATTTAAGGTGGAACTGGAAATTTGAATTGCAGATTGAGGTGCAACAAGCTGCTGAACATCAGTCTTGTGGAAATTCATACATGAATACTTGGCCCCCTTTTTTTGGCCAGATGTTTGAACGACATATTGACTTTGGTTCATCTGTATACTGAGTTATGTTTTTACTATTTTGCACAATAAAAGTATTTCAGCTTCTTAAAAAGTGACCACTGTTAACCTGCACAGACGGTTTTGTTTGGGGGGAAATAAACACAATTCTGTTAATATGGCACATGTAAGGTGAACAACTGTGGGAAATAAAAACGACTAATTAAGCTGCATAATAACTGTGACAGGCCTAATTGATGTACAGCCACATGTGATTCTGCTCATTCATCTCTTAGACGTGGGACATTCTTTCGGTTTATGTTGATACGTGTACTTACACACACAGTGAAGATTCAGGACAGTGGACAATGTAATGGTTTGATGTAGGGGTGCACAGTGTGGTCATCTATACATCCATCCATCCATCCATTCTCCAAGCCGCTTCTCCGTCAGGGTCGCAGGGGGATGCTGGAGCCTATCCCAGCAGTCTTCGGGCGGAAGGCAGGATACACCCTGGACAGGTCGCCAGTCCATCGCAGGGCAGGCAGACACAGACAGTCACTTCATTGTGGTCATACGTTATCATTATTATGATGGGTTTCAGCAACACACACTGGTTAAAAAAACTGGAACGATAGACATGATTTACCAACCGTCACCGATAAATCTCATGTTTCTTATTTTTGCAAAGGATTCATTAAAAACAAAAGACATTGTACCATGTGTGTTTTTCCATGAATGTGGCACTGCTGTTTTTTCTGATGCCTTTCCAACTCAAACTAAATATCATAGATAGATAGATCGATAGATAGATAGATGGATAGATAGACAGACATTGTTTTGTGTGACAGTATCTGAGACAGTTTCGGAGCTACGAGCTCTCAGAAACCCACAGATCTCCATTCCAAAGCCACTGCTTGGTCGCCTTTTGGGCCGTAGTGTCGGATATCTGAGCGTAGTAACCCACAAAAGCAAGAGTGGTGGACGTCCTTGGAGACCGTCTCGTAGGCTCTGAGAATTCGCCAAAGTGGTGAAGTGTGTCGGAGGGCCTCTGAGGGGCCGCTCAAATAAGTGAAAAGCAGGGGCCGGCAGGAGAAGAGAAACCTCTCAGGTAGAAATAAGAGCAGCAGCACAGTAGGAGCGAGGATGAGTAGTAGTGTCAATAAAGATGTCTATAAAACAGGTTCACGGTGTCTGGGGTCGCCCCACCAGCCTCATCAAGACTCAAGTACATTTATTTCAATATTTGTGAAAGACCTACTGCCCTGGCAGGTTATACCATAATAGTCTTATACAACCCCAATTCCAGTGAAGTCATTTTGAATTTGATGCCTGCAGCACGTTCCAAGTACTGTGCTGTACTTCTCACGCAAATTGCTGTCAACAATGGAAACCATGCGTTGATTTAGAAAGGAATGCAAAATAGAACCAAATCCAGGAGCAGCCGCAGACTTTTGGACTCCACTGTACTCCTAGCAGCACACGTAAAACAGACGGTTCTTAAAGGGTTCTTTAGTAAAGAAAATGATATATAGAGCTATGACCACTTATAAAACCTTTGCATGATTAAGGGTTCTTTGCATCATGAGTCGGTTCTTTAGATTGATGGAGAGCATGCGTATATGGCATTTAGCAGTTAGTTCTGGCCATGCAAGCTGATTGAGAAACGTTCCAGCTTCTGTTTTTTCACCATAACGTCACAGGTTTTTCACAAATGCTGCATCACTCCATTGAGATGCCGTTGCTAAGCAACGACTTTGACAGCTGTAAGAGATGCTTGAGCCATTTGAACGTTTTTACTTCTTACTTTGCCAGAAAATGAAACAGAAAATGGACACTGTTAAGATCACATTTGACCGACAGCCGATTTGGTCCGACTCTGAAGACGAGACGACACTAAATTCCCAAACTGTCGTCACCACTGAGCAGCTTTTCAGTCAGCAGCTGTGACAGAAGATCAGCTGAACAACCTGGAATCAGACAGAAATGAACCCAATACCATTCGCCAAACGTGTGGTCTGATCTTCAGAGTCTGACCAAATCAGACTGAGCCGTAAAACTGACCCAATAATAAAAAAAATAGCTGCTCAGTGGTGACGACAGTTTGGGAATTCAGTGTGAGGAGCTGGAAAACGGCTGAGCAGCGAGTGGCCGGAGCTCGTTACTCTGACGTAGCTACAAGCTGCTGGTTAAGGAGCTATAATTAGGAGGAAGGAACTGAACATACTAAACGTCGTTCACGGCCAGTTTATTAATTTCTTACTGTATTTATTTACCTGTTGTATAAAAGCAGTAGAGCATTCAAGGAGTGAGCTATCACCAATAACATCACGGCTGTGCCGATCTACAGCCACCAAATCACAGCTGTGATGTTATTTCACGATAACACACTCCCTCTGTGTTCTACTGCTTAAGTAACAACAGCAGAACGCTTTTTGGTGCTGTGTAGAACCAATTTCAAAAGAAAGCGTTCAAAAGATGTCATCGGAATCAGGGTATTAGCCTCGGTTCTGGACTGAAAAGAAAATCAGTGGTCTCCTTTATGTCTGGCAGTGAAGCTTAAGGAGTGTGGGAGTTGCCTGGACACCTGATGGCTCTCAGGCTGGAGAGCTGGCATCTGCACTGGCTTCTGGCCATCTCCTCTCTCTCCCTCCCCCTTCTCTTCTGTTCGAAATCAGCAGAGTGGGCTGGAAGCTCTGTCCGCGGCTCAGTGCTGCCCGTGGCTGGGCTTAAAAGGCCAATCAAGCATCTTGGCAGTAAACCAAAAGTCAGATGGAGTCTGACTTTCTTATCTTCAGTGCTCAGCTTCAACCTATCAAACAGGGTTTTTTCACCAGGCTGTGCTTAAAGGTACAGTCCTAAAAAGACGGTTCTTCTACTCAGACCCATTTCATGCTCAAATGGGGCTTTGCATGGTGAAGTGGTTCTTCAGATAGATGGAGAAGATGTGTTATGTATGGTTCTGTATAGCATCAAAACGGGTTCTTCTATTGTTGCAAGCTTTTTGATGCTATAAAGAACCATTTTCAAAAAGATTCTATGAAGACTATGAACAGTTTTCCACTGGCCTGAAGAACAATTTCATAATGTAAAGAACCATTTAAGAATGAAGTGTTTTATTCTACTTTGAACCATTCCATGCTTAAATGGTTCTTTGCATGGTGAAAGGGTTCTTCAGTTTGATAGAGAATGTGTTGTAGATGGTTCTATGTTCAGTTTGTAACAATAGGAGAACCCTTTTTGGTGCTATGTAGAACCATACACAAAACATTCTCCATCGAAGAACCGACGAACCATTTCACCATGCAGAGAACCATTTAAGCATGGAATGGATCTATACAGAACACATGGTTTTAAATAGAACCATTGTTTTTGCTAACAAGCCCTTGAAGAACCGTCTTTTTTAAGTATGTATGGTTACAAATCCATGATTTTTGTTGCCAGGTGAGCCGTACTGTGAGTACCTTTGCTGAATTTGGTTAACCTTCTCGCTGGGGTACTGATTGCTGAGCTAGAACGTATTGGCGAAGTTAGAAATGGTGCAAACCACTTACTGGTCACTGGAGTAAAATGCACAGAGTGCCGCGACCATCTAAGTGTTGGCCGTCATCAGGAGATCGTGAGCTCGATCCCTGATGATGCCACAGCCGTCCGTGGCCGGGAGTCCAAGACAGCACACCTGGCCTTCTGGCTGTTGTCTCTCTGGGTGGGTAGGATGGGCCCCCCATTCCCCCATCACTCAGTGCAGTACTAGGCAGTGCAGGCATCTGTTAGCTGATGTAACAGAACTGGGGGTTAGTGTTCTCCTCCAAGCGTGTTCAGCTGTCCAATGATGTTGCGTGGTAAAAGATGCAGCAGCACTTCACAGGTCTTGTGCTAGCTTTCCCCCTAGCTTTTCGCTTTTTTTTGTTTTGACGTTATTGTAAAGGTAAGACTGCCTCATATTGTTCTCTTCTGAGTAAATTTCACTAGCCTTCAACATGTTAACACACATTTATTGGTATTAAAACATTTTAAAAAGCTGCTCACCCCCTTTGCGATTTTCAGCGAAGCAGTTCATTTGGGCACAGGAATTTGAAGGTGTGCTGAAGGCAAAACTACTAACGACGTATTAAGAATAGCTGGAATCTCGTCTCCGAGGAGGGGCAGCACAAAAAAGCTGCAAATTCTGAACACAATGTGCGTCACCGACTCTGAGCCTGCTGTGCTGAGCCTTTCATTCCACTTTTGAGGCTCAAGTCTGATGCATTCTGCACAGATGTTCTGGAAGAAAGTGGTGCGTGAGCCAGAGATAATGAAGTGAATGTTAATTCAGGCGCACTGAGAAAACTCACATCAGTTTCACCTGTGTGTGGACATCTGGCTCTCAGCTGTCCAGAGTTTTTGAGCTCTCCTCCGCACAGAAAGAAGCCAGTGCACATGACTTATTCAGATTGGGCCACCGTCAGTTCACACGGCAGGTAAACGTGGCCCAACTCCGGTCTTTTTCATAGACTAGCTGTATATATATATATATGTTGTGTTGAACATAGACTATTTTGCAGGATATTTACATCCAACCAGATGTTTTCCGGCTTGGATTTTGAGTTTTGTTACTGCTGTTGATGTTATTATTCGTGTTCTTACTGCTCTACTGTACCTGCGGAGAAAACGCTGCTGGTCTGTCTGGGTTCACCTGTTGTAAGTTGTAAAGTTGTAATTGTAAAATTGTAATTTGGCAGGGATGGATCAAAAAGGACAGGGAACCCTGATACTGCAATTATTAGCTTTTCCTCCATGCTCCACCGGAACGCTTGAATACGGAGAAAATGCAAACAACAGCTATCTTCTGATTGGACAGACGCATCGTGTTGGCTGGATTAATTTGCATAAAATACAACTAAAATTTTGCCACACTGCATCCCCCAGACTCAATGCGCCGGACCCATCATGCACTGAGCGACAATGTCGGGCGGAACCGATGCTTTCCACTGAAAACGAATGGGATAAGTTGCGGTTCGTCAATGCACTGGAGCGGCGTAAATGCAGCGTCAGTCTGAACAGCCAGGTCGGAATTCATGCGACTTTTACGTCAATCCAGCTCCACAATCGTCATACTTCCACGCTGCTGAGACTCAAACATTTAGGGTGATATTTCTGTACAAAATATTAAAATAGACCCAAAACCCTCCGCGTTCGAAGAGCTTCAGAAAGAAACATCTGAACACGGCCGTAGAAGGACGAAAGAGAACGAAAGGGTGGTGATGAGCCCAGCTGTCAGTCAGAGCAGCTTCATGATGGCTCCTGTGATGCTGGTGAAGATGAAGCTGAAAGCTCCTCTATGCTTTAGCGTTCATTCTGAGAAACAGAGCTACACACAGTCACGCCAGAGCTTTCTGGGTGTAGCTATTCAGGTCTGGAACTAATTTTGTGCCCAAACTATTTTTAAATAAAAAAGGAAAATCCACAAGCAAAATATTGAGCACCAAATGTCTACATTTTGTTGCAAATACAAATAATGAGAGTTAAATTAAACCTAATTATTTAAAAAAATCCTACTCATTTTCACTCATTCGGGTATAAATTTTTTACTAATTTTTCCAGGTTTTGATTGAATTAATGGCGCTTTTTAACCGGATTGGGCCTCAGAAGAGGGCGTTCACCTGCACTCTCTACTGGTCAGCTGATTTGGAGCGACAGGTCTTCAGAACACACATCCACTCCGGATGACCCGGCCCCATCGTACTGATGTATGGACGAAAGCTTTAATTAATCAATCATTTACACTTGATAAGGGAACGAAGACGAATTCAAGGGCGTGAACAGCTTAGATTTTAAAGCAAACTTCGTTTTCCATTATCTTTTTTTTCTTTATACGAAGGGTCCCTCACTTTGGAAGAGCCTTTCATGGCGCAGCGGCTGAGAAATGCAGCCTAGGCTTCGGGCTCTAGGCTTTATTATTAATAGCATATCTGATGTTATGAGCAGTTGTTTCATATTCCTTCTGTGCCAACCTGTCTAGGAGATAGACCCGGTTATCTTGGGTACTTTTGAACATAAATTCCTTTATTTAGGAATGAATGAAGCCGTTTTCCACCAAAACTAAAGCAAAAACTGGCAAAATCAGTAACAAATTTATATCAGAAGGAGTAGAAATCTTTTTGAATTTTTGGTTTAAATCATATTATTTGAATTTACAATGTATGTTAGACACTTTAATACTCAACATTTTGCCTGTGGATCTTATTTTATTTAAAACATGTGGCGCAAAATGAACTGCAAATGTGCCCCCTCCCCCCAACCCCCCATGTCAAACTCACTCCTACACCCATGAATTAATACTTTTGACTATTGCATCTTGACTGTTTTATCTGAAAGTCAGAAAAACGTACTACATAGTGCAGTTACACATATTGTTTACCATGAAAAGCTGTTCAAGCTTCATCATCATCATCATCTTTAACTGTTTAATCGAGACTAGGGTTGCGGTAGCAGTTGGGGGAGCAGAGAATCCCAGACGACCGTGTCCCCCGCAAGCTCATTCCGGGGGACCCTGAGCTGCTTCCAGACAAGCTTAGAGATATAATCCCTCCAGCATGTCCCAGTAGGCCTTGGCTGCTAAACCCCCACCGGGAGGCATCCAGGGGCATCCTGATCAGATGGCCGAACCGCCTCAACTGGCTCCCCTCAATGTGGACCAAGCATTAGAATCTAATTTCGACATATTGCCCACCTTTATACCCAAAACGTACCACATATTCAAAAATGAGAAGCACGAAACCTAAAAGAGAACAAGCGAGTCTTCAGCTGAACTTCTTAGATGACTGACAGCTGCTAATATATGTGGCCATTTCTCACATGTTCAGAGCCGCCTGCCTTGCTGGTGTTTGGCAAGTCGTGAGTGCCAAAGGGAGCGCCAGTTACCTGATAAGCAGGATTCTGCAGCGTTCCATCTTCCACCACGCCTTGGTGCCCAACAGCGATGCCTGTGCTGATACTAAATTAAGAAAATTAAATAAATTCTTTCTCTACTGAGGAACTTTGTCACACTGCTAATGCGAAACTGTCGCCCAACCACCGTAACCGCAACTTCAGATCGAGTAGCTACTTGATATGTTTTGACTGACTGGTATCCAAGTCTCGTTTGATTGACATCTCCTTTGAGCCTGAGCGCTGTTCACACCCCAGTTCCTTACAAAGTGTCAACCATCTGTACACTGCTCGCCACGGCCACAGAGGCGAGGCGTTGCCACGGTTACACGGGCAGAGTTGCCCACGGTGCACATGGAGCAGATGGTGGTCGTGCAGACGTCTGGGGAATGAGAGAAGATGGGGAGAGTGTGGAAATGTCTGAGGGGAGAAAACGGAGAAGGCTTTGAATAGACAGGCCACAAATCTTTTGGAACGCTAATGGATTCTCACTAAAATTGGTAATGTGCAAGAAATTTTGGCCAGTCTAACCCGGGACTTTACTTCTGCAGTTCTTAAAGCTTCACTGGCCACAAATCTGAGAAAGAAAAACTACAGTTTGGCTACAGTGTCCAGTTTCATGAAACTGAGATTAACAAATTTTTCATGAAAACTTGCAAATTTGAAAAAAAAATAAAAGGAAGTTTTTTGGACCAAAGACTAAAAACACAATAAGAATTATATGAAAATGTCTCTACACACAGAAACTACCAGGGCAAAAATGGCACCAATTGATTCAGAACAAGGAAAATTACAATAATATATGAGTAACTCTTGGTATTTTGATACTGCTAACCTCATTCTCAGCTGTTTGCTCTCTGGTGTGGTCTCAAGGTTTCTTCCTCCTGCTCTTAGGGAGCTTTTCCTTGCCACTGTCACCGTTGGCGACGCTCATGGGGGCTCAGACCCGGATTTTTTTTCTGTAAAGCTGCTTTGTGACAACGCCTGGTGTAAAACAGCACTATATAAATAAACTTTGACTTGAGTTGACGTCACTTTTGAGAGAAATAACCAATCTTTTTTCCTTTTCTCCTAAAATTCTGACTTGGATGGTTATTAGAGATAGGAAAGAAATGTGATATAGTTGTTAACAAATTCAAACATTGGCTGGGTAGGCAGTGTTACTAAGTGGCCTGGCACCAAATTTGAGGTGTTTCTGTCAAACAGAAAAACATCTGTGGCCAAGTTCGTCTTTGGGAGTACATGTGCTAAAGCGATAGTAAAGCTTTTCCTGCATCTTGAGATCTTAGGCTTCTTCTTCACTGAAATGCACCGCCTCCGACTGCAACACCCTACAGTGAATAGTGAGGGCAGCTGAGAAGATTGTTCTTCTCCTTCTTCATGGACATCTACACCAAACGCAAAGCCACCAGCATTGTGGACGACCCCATCCATCCCTCACACAGACTTTCCTAACTGCTGCCGCCTGGCAGAAGTATTTATTGTATTGTTTCTAGTTTAATGTTTGCACACTTTCGTCTGCACGTTTGCCCTTTGTACTGTCTATTTTGTTCCATGTTGTTCCTGGATGAGAGTAATTTCACTGCACTTTGTACTTGTATGTAGATGGAATGACAATAAAAGCATCTTGACTCTTGACTTGAAGTCGTATTAAGCTCCTTATTGACTTCAGACCTGGTGATGTGCGGATGAAAATTGTTCGTACAGCAAATTATACAACAGTTCCAGCCACGCCAGCTGATTGGTTGAGAAGCGTTCTAACTTTGCTGTTATTTCACCATAAGATCACGGGTTTCTCACAAACACTCTGCTGAGACGCCGTTGTTAAGCAACGACTTTGACAGCTGTAGGAGACGCTCAAGCCATTTGAATGTTTTTCCTTCTTACTTTGCTACAAACAGAAAACGGACACTTAAGATCACATCTGACCGACAGCGATTTGGTCCGACTCTGAAGACGAGACGACACTAAATTCCCAAACTGTCGTCACCACTGAGCAGCTTTTCAGTCGGCAGCTGTGACAGAAGAACAGCTGAACAACCTGGAATCAGCCAGAAATGAACCCAACACCATTCACCAAACGTGTGGTCTGATCTTCAGAGTCTGACCAAATCAGACAGAGCCGTAAAACTGACCCAATAAAAAACAAAACAGCTGCTCAGTGGTGACGACAGTTTGGGAATTTAGTGTAAGGAGCTGGAGAACGAACTGCCGGCTGAGTAGCGAGTGGGCGGAGCTTGTTACTCTGACGTAGCAACAAGCTGCTCGTTAAGGAGCTCTAATTAGGAGGAAGGAACTGAACATTAAAACATACTAATCGTCGTTCACGGCCAGTTTATTCATTTCTTACTGTATTTATTTACCTGTTGTATTAAAGCAGTAGAGCACTTGAGGAGGGAGTTATCACCAGTAACATCACGGCTGTGATGATCTACACCAGGGGTCTTTAATTAAAATTCAATAAGGTCCAGTTAGAGAAAATCTCCTCAAGCAAAAGTCCAGAACCTCATAATGTCTAACCTACATCGTGATTCAGCGCCACGTACTGTTTACTGAAGTAGCCTAGTAGGAATATCAACATCTTATACAGCCAACAACTGAATATGAAACCACATAAAGTTCAGTTTAGTACCATTTCAACAACGTTTACCCTCCGTTTTCTCTTTTTAGATCACGTCATGTGGAATAACTTCCCTCTGACTCACTTTCTTCTCTGACTGCTGTTTCTGGCCTCATCTCTCCCCTGTGTGACTCCCCACTCAACTGAGTCTCAGCGCTCATTGTAATGCACCGATCTGATTGGCTCAGTAGCATCACGTGTGATATTTACAACGCATACGATTGGTCTATGAGTCTCCTGGGCTGCCGATTAAAACAGGACCACCCTGTCCAAATGAAATAATTCTCCACAGTTTATCGGTTAAAGGCCCAGGTCCACATAAGACAGCATCTGGGTCCGGACTCGGACTGTGGTCCGCCTATTAGTGACCTCTGATCTACAGCAACCAAATCACAGCCGTGATGTTATTTCACGATATCACACTCTCTCTCGTCTTCTATGGCTTTAAATGCATCAGGTTTGGAACTTTGCTGGCTGTTGTATTGTATCGTTTCTGAATTCTCCATTAATTTTTCCTCATAGAAAAAAAATGTTTGGGTGTTGTTCAGACCGTCTGGTGAACTTCGAAGGTCTATTGCTTTTGCGAGTGGTGTTTGAACTGGCTTTGTTTGCCGTGGCTCGATTCCTGGTGTTAAATGAACGGCCGTATTAGAGCTAAACCCACCCAGGCCTCATGCAGTATGAATTCTGCATGAACGCATTAATGCAGACCGACTCCCTTTCCACAGCTTCCCTGATACAACTGGACGCTTGACCGAGCTTTTAGTGAGCGTGCGCTTGCATCATCTTCTCTCACGGGCCGACCTGAGACGGAGGGATCATTAGCATAGCGCCTGTTACCTCCACTTAACATGCACCCCTCGATTAAAAATTCAGAAGAGCCCATTTGATGGGATTTGTCGGGCCTCATGATCTTAATTGGGAAAGCTTATGAAAGCAGCGGGATTATTTATTTATCATCTGAAGTCGTTGCTGGTTCATTTCTATGGAAAATTATGTTAAAATGTTTCCAAAGTGCTCTCCGACTAATACCAGGCCACGACTGTTAATAGCGCGGCTGCTCTCTGCCAACGCTTTTGAATTACAAATGGCAATGAAGCGGAAAAGCCTTGCAAACGAGGGGAAGGTTTGGTCTTGTTTGGAAAGGAGTGGGAGCGCCCACCGCTGTTAGTAATTAAGCCTTCAAGGTCACCATTGCGTTCTCTTTCCTCCTTCACATGCAGCTTTTCACACTTTCTAATTACATTCGCTGCTTACACACTCAGCTGGAAATAAGCGACAACACTAGGAGGGAGAAGGAGAAAACAAAAACAACAGAGGAGGAAGGATGTGAAGGAAAATAACCCCTTAAAATCTCGCCTCCCCTGTTTCATTATACAGTTTAAATGCAGTTAAGTCAAACTTTAATATTCAATTTAGATTCTCATGATTAGTGTTTCTGCGCTCACTGTCCACTTTATCAGCTCCACTTACTGTATAGCTGCACTCTGTAGTTCTACAGTTACAGACTGTAGTCCATCTGTTTCTCTGATACTCTGTTACCCTGTTCTTCAGTGGTCAGGACCCCCATGGACCCTCGCATAGCAGGTACTATTTGGGTGGTGGATCATTCTCAGCACTGCAGTAACACTGACGTAGTGGTGGTGGTGGTGTGTTAGTGTGTGTCGCGCTGGTCTGAGTGGATCAGACGCAGCAGTGCTGCTGGAGTTTTTAAACACCTCAGTGTTGCTGCTGGACTGAGAACAGTCCACCAACCAAAAATATTCAGCCTGTGGGCAGCGTCCTGTGATCGCTTATGAAAGTCTAGAGGATGACCAACACAAACTGTGGTTGACAGATGAGCTGTCGTCTCTGACTTTACATCTACAAGGTGGACCGTCAAGGTAGGAGTGTTTAATAGAGTGGACAGTGAGTGGAGATGGTGTTTAAAAACTCCAGCAGCACCGCTGTGTCTGATCTACTCAGACCAGCACAACACACACAAACACACCACCACGACATCAATGTTACTGCAGTGCTGAGAATGATCCACCACCCAAACAGTACCTGCTCTGTGAGGGTCCATGGGGGTCCTGACCACTGAAGAACAGGGTAACAGAGTATCAGAGAAGCAGATGGACTACAGTCTGTAACTGTAGAACTACAAAGTGCTCCTATGTGGTCAGAGGAGCTGATAGAACGGACAGTAAGTTTAGAAACAAGGACTTAGTTCTTAGTCAAGTGGGTGGTCGGTGTGTTTAGATTGAAATGTGACAATGGAGAAAGAAAATGGAAATGAAATCTATCTCAGAGAAACGAGAACATATAGACCTACAAAATCAAGCTGTGATGACCATTTGGATATGAAATAAGCGCCATGTGCACCAAGTACGGTACCTGACGGCTCGGTCCAGATGGAGCCGGCAGACAGAGGGGCGGCTCCATAGGAGAGTGAAACTGGAGAAGGTAGAGGTGAAAGTGTCAGACAGAGACAGAGCGGCACCGTGACCCATATTCGATACACCAGGATGCCCATGAAACTAATACCAGGTGCCTTCTGGTCTAGGATCATTCGAGCTGGTCCTGGATTTGACGTATCAAACTGAAGGGAGTAAACATGTCCTATTTTGACTTTACACTGTTAGAAATAAACATACTGTGCAGGTAAAGGATTCGTTCATCAAGCTGCAAACAATGTAAGTGTACCCTCAAAGGTAAAACAGTGGTGTTAAGGTCCAGGGGTCCAGAGTTTCTCCGAGTGGAAAAGTAGACATTTGTACCTTTTCATAACTGAATGTTTTAAAGCAGAACAATAAAATAAAAGCCGGGGGTGTGGAGTCAGCACAGCTTAGAAAATATGATCTCAATGGATTATGGTAGAATCATGTACCCCTGACTAAAGGCACTGGGATGTACCCCTGATTGTACCACCACAGTGAAATGAGGGCTACTGCCCCAGTGACAGTGCTGTACCTTTTTTTCAGAGAGTGTACCGCATTTCTTGATGGATGCAGACGGCTGGCTCTGCTCTGATCATGTATAAGAAACAGAGGGAAAGCCCAGTGAGAGAGAGTGCCCAGTGAAAATGTTCATTGTGGAAACTGGAGATGAGCCTCCGGTGTTAATTATTCACCATTATACACCACGCAGAGGCCGACTGCATGACCTTTCCAAAGAGCAAGGGGTATCATTCAATACATGCCGTGGGACTGTATTGTGGGCAAGGCTGGCTATAGATCATAGTGTTCGCAACACCCGAGGCCATATTGTTCACGTTCCATCCAGTGTGATGTGTCCACGCTCAGAAAAAGAGGTGCTAAACGGTCACTGGTTCCCTCAAGGGTACGTCTAAGTCAGGGAACATAGCTGAACCATAATCCATTGAAATTATATATTCTAAACTCTACTGACTCCAGACTGCTCTGTTTTATAACATTCACTTAGGAAAAGGAACAAATGCAAACTTTTCACCTCGAAAAACGCACTTAGGGTTCACAATCAGACCTTACAACCACCGATCTACCTTTGAGGGAACATTTACATTGTTGTAGAACCTTGATTTCTTTCATTAGGGTGGCTAATTATGCATATCGCTGCTGTCGGAACAAAACCTCTCCAAAAAGGTGACTTCACAAGAGAAACAAAAAACCTACTTTACTTTTAATGTAAGTCAATGGAACCAGACATTTTCCCAAGTCATTCTGGGACGTTTATTTTGGTCTGTTCATCGTGGAATTTACATATGATGTAAAGGGCGACAGGCATTTTGAAATTACGCCAAAAACTGAAAAACTCAAAAAAACTGAGATTTTTTGAACGAGGTTTAGTTCCGACAGCAGCAATGAGCTTAATTTATTTAACTGTTGTATTAAAGCAATAGAACACTCGAGGAGTGTGTTGTCACTTTAATCTACAGCAGGGGTCTTCATTAAAATTCAAAAAGATCCAGTTAGAGAAAAATGTCCTCAAGCAAAATTCCAGAACCTCATAATGTCTAACCTACATCGTGATTCAGTGCCACATACTGTTTACTGAAGTAGCCTAGTAGGAATATCAACATCTTATACAGCCAACAACTGAATATCAAATCAAATGAAGTCCAGTTCAGCAACATTTCAACAACGTTTACCCTCCGTTTTCTCTTTTTAGATCACATCATGTGGAATAACTTCCCTCTGACTCACTTTCTTCTCTAACTGCTGTTTCTCGCCTCATCCCTCCCTGTGTGAGCGCCACTCACTCCAGTCCCAGTGCTCTTTATAATGCACAGATCTGAATGGCTGAGTAGCGTCACGTGTGATATTTACAGCAAATGCGATTGGTCTGTTCATCATGGAATTTACATACAATGTAAAGGCCGACAAGCATTTTGAATTTACGCCAAAAACCGAAAAACTAAAAAAAAATGGGGATCCGAGATTTTGTTCCAACAGCAGCGATGAGCTTCAGACCTGGTCTCAGCAGAGTGTTTGTGAAACAACTGTGATCTTATGGTGAAATAACAGCAAAGTTAGAACACTTCTCAACCAATCAGCTCGCGTGGCTGGAACTGTTGCATAATTTGCTGTATGAACAATTTTCATCCGCACGTCACCAGGTGATTGTGTTCTAGATAACACTCACATGTCTGCGCCACGGGGGTGGCACGGTGGCGTGGTGGGTAGCGCTGTTGCCTCACAGCAAGGAGGGCCTGGGTTCGATTCCCCAGCTGGGCGGTCCTCTCTGTGTGGAGTTTGCATGTTCTCCCTGTGTCTGTGTGGGTTTCCTCCGGGTTCTCCGGTTTCCTCCCACAGTCCAAAGACATGCAGTCAGGCCAATTGGACATGCTAAATTGCCCCTGGGTGTGAGTGACTGTCTGTGTCTGTCTGTCTGCCCTGCGATGGACTGGCGACCTGTCCAGGGTGTGTCCTGCCTTCTGCCCAAAGACTGCTGGGATAGGCTCCAGCACCCCCCCGCGACCTTGACGGAGAAGTGGCTTGGATAATGGATGGATGGATGGATGGATGGATGTCTGCGCCACACTAATTTTTCATGCATTTGATTTTGGGATTTTTACAGAGTTACAGGATTTTTACAGAGTTCTAGCCTCGTAACTCCAGTAGCTCTAAATCACATGTGTCAGGCTCCAGTCCTCACGGGCCAAAACACTGCAGACTTCAACTCAATGCTTCATTAAACACGTCTGATTCAGCTCTTCAGCTAATCAGCAAAGCCTTCATGAGCTGAATTCAGATTGTTAGATGAGGGTAAACGTTGATCTCTGCAGCACTTTGGCCTGGAAAGATGCCAGTTTGACATGCCTGCTCTACACAGAAGAATTAAAAAACGCCTTCCAAGCACATTATCTGATCAACCACATCTGATCAAGTGGAAAATGAAACAAAGCATGTTCTACTACTGTTGGAGTCGGTTAGCCTTCTTCATTATCTTATTCACTAACATATCTATTGGGACATCAGCAGAGTCAAGGCAGGGCAGAATAAAGTACTACACCTTGACGGGATATAAAGTGTAAAGCTACATTCCCATCTTGGTGGAAGATGAATCACCAACATCAGATATTCTGTGGTTTTCAAAGGAGCCACACCGGAAACTTCAGCCACCACCAACAATGACATCAATTAGATCGCAGTGCTCAGAGAACCGATCAGTTAAGGATTCAGAAGTTAATCAATTAATTAATCAATCAAAATAGGCTAATCAATTCCAAGAGGCAAGGTGACACTCGAAAACAAGGCGTAGTGGAAAAAATAACAAATAATTGGCGATTAGGATTAGAACGCAAGTCGATGACAGAATGCTAGATTCCATTGCCAGAACGTGCGCAAATATTTACGTCATTTTTGTTTACAAACTGCGAAAGTGTCTATTGTACCTTTTTTGAACAACTTGTTAATCTCTCTGTCTTGTTGTCTGGGCTATCTAATCACTCATCTCAGTGTTGGCACTATAAACAGCTCACATTCCTTCCAGTTTGTACGTGAACATTCGCTTTGTTCTTCAGTTTTCTCTCCCAAAACACTTATCAGGGCTTGGTGACAGGCGCTATTGGTGAGATGAATGATTAACGCTCAGTCATTCTGGCTTTTGTTGACAGTCTTTTTCAGAGCGTCCAGCTTTGGAATGAAGGTATACGTGCAGTACGTGTGTGTGCGCAGACTGAGGGCAAAAATGCGACAAAGACCTGAGCAATCGCAAAAATGCGCACCTTGTGTGGATAATGACACGATTGTTCTGCCCATGACTCACAGATCCAGTTTCTTAACATCACACATCACCCATTAGCTCCCATCAACTGTACACAGACAGCCCTAACATCGGTTTACCTGTCTTAACTCATAAACCAGCATCTCATCCATGGTAACCGATATCTTGGGGTCCTACACAATAAGAAACATGTCCAGATAGTCTAACATTAACCATCAGGGTTCGTGTTAGAGGCTAGTGGATGGAGTAGCTTGTTTGAGGCATGACAGGCCAGATCAGAGTGCTTGTGAACATAATTGTTGGCTATACTTCCTCGAAAAAAGATTTATGGCCATCAGAAACATTCAGCAAACATTTTACATGAAACTTGATTACAAAGCATAAAAATACACTTCACTCTTCATTAAAAACCTGATTTAACTGAACTGTAGAAGACCTGTTAGACTTTTCCGCTAAATCTCATTAGGAGGCCGAGCTGAACAGTAACAGGAAACGCATCATCAGCCAGGAAACTGCTTCAGCTGGCGTGGTGGACATGGTGGCTCTTTTCATCTCTACAATCTCCGCCATCCTTCGTTATTCAGTGCGACTTTAGTGAAACAGTGATGCTCATTAACTTAACTTGTGTTTTTAATGTTTTTGACCAGATATTAATGTTTCGGCTTATTTTGAGAGATATTCCAGACAAACACCTGTGAGCTAGCTAGCTAGCATCCTTGCTAGGTCTGCTGTCATGGTAACGGGTACAAAACGTAGATTAAACAAACGATGGGAGGGATTTATTGTGAACCGGTATATAATGTTGTATTCCATTAACATTTACATCAACAGTTCGTGGTTTCTGTAACTGCTGGTGACCTCGTCATGTTGACATGGCATGAAGTGACTGATAGCGTTAGCTGCTAACTGGCATGATGGTTAGCATGAGAGCTGCTCCTCAATAGGGAAGTTGTGCACATAAACATCTGCTTTAATTAGTAGTTCAGTTGGGAGTGAATAGAAATTCTAAAGCAGGGAATTTGATCACGGCTGAAATCTGTAAAGTTCCATTTATTTCTTTCACATTAGGCTTTAAAGTTTGGGGGGGTGGGGGGGGGTCTGGGGGGTGGGGGGGGGCAGAGCTTGTACAGGAGGTTGAGAGGAACCAACTAGATATAGTTGGGCTCATCTCTGCCCAGAGTGTCGGCTCTGGAACCAGACTCCTGGATAGGGGTTGGTCCCTCTCCTACTCAGGGGTTGCACAGTGTGAGAGGCGCTGGGTGGGTATGGGAACACTCATGAGTCCCCATCTGGCGACCATGCAGTTGGAGTTTGTCCCGGTGGACAAGAGGGTCGCTTCAATGAGAATTAAAATCACAGAGAGGAAAACTCTGACTGTTGTCTGTGCTTATGCACCACACAACAGGTCAGAGTATTCGGCCTTCTTGGAGCAAGTGGACGGGGTTCTGGAAAGGGTCCCACCTACAGACTCCATAGTCTTACTGGGAGACTTCAACACTCACATTGGCAATGACTGGGAGGCCTGGAGAGGCGTGATTGGGAAGAACGGCCTGCCCGATCTAAATGTGAATGGTGAATTGTTATTGGACTTCTGTGCCAGGCATGAATTGTCCATAACAAACACCAAGTTCGTTATGGAGGATGTTCATAAGTGTACATGGTACCAGAGCTCCTTGGGTCGAAGGTCAACGATCGACTTTGTTATCGTTTCATCTGACCTGGGACCGTATGTTCTGGACACTCAGGTGAAGAGAGGTGCTGAGCTGAGCTGTCAACTGATCACCATCTGGTGGTGAGTTGGATCAGATGGTAGGGAAGACTGATGGTCTGACCCAGTAGGCACAAGCGAATAGTGAGGGTGTTCTGGGAACGACTGGGACCGAAGATTCATGCATTTAAATTGAATGGAAAACTGACATAATTAAAATACAGTTTTAACTTTGGGGCTTAAATATTTTTTTGAATGCAGGTGGATAACTTGCATCAGGTCAGTATGGAAGCAACTCAATTTACAGGACAAGTTATAATAAGTCCAAGCTGAACAGGGTAACAGCTTGGACTAATTTGGACAGTTTAACAGTTTAGATGCTGCAAATTGATACAAGAAATTAAGCAGAACAATCAATAGAAAAGCTCAGTAAAACAACCATTTAAACCCACAGAAAACAGTTGTTTACCTGCTGTTTACTGTGTGCAAAAACATATTGATTTCATAGTAAAGAAATATTTTATATATATATATATATATATATATATATATATATGAATCTCATGTTTCTCATCTATAAACACATTTATAACATGTTATAAAGCATTCATAAAGCATTATAAGCATGGTTATAAATATTTATAAAAATGAATTATGCTGAATTACACTTCATAGCCATGTTTTTTACAGATTATGAATTGTTAATATAATGCATAAGTAGTGTTAATAACATGGTGTACTGCCAGTGCCAAAGAAGTCAGTCCCAGCTTGGAGAGCATAAAGTAAAGACAAATATAAAGTTTATTTACATCCTGAGATTTCCAGTATTTCATTTATTTCTGTTAGGGCTGCATCTTCGGGGCTTCGGTCCTGACTACTCAGATGCTCCAAACTGGCCGTCCAGCCTAGAATCACTGCTACAGTGAGCTTTTCTTACCCAGCGCCTCACTTTAAATGGTACATTACATCACAGGAAAACCAAGCACATAAGCCCCTCCCCTGAGCCCCCTCTGACATCACACTGAGTTACTGTGGAGTGAAGGCCTGGATAAGGAGAGAGGTGAGATAGCAGAGAGCTGTCTTTGTAATTTGTTCCCTCACCCTCACTTCTAACATCAAGCACTAGAACCCTTCACTCTGTAACACTACAGTACAGTACAGTAAGGCTAATTTCTGCTAGCCGTTCTATTGGATATGCAGTGTTAAGTTAGTGCCAGGCTAACGGTGGTGCACATTAACAGTGGTGTACATTTGACTTTCCCTCATTGGGTAAAACACTGACGGCAGCTCTAATTTAAACTCTGACATTTGAAGCCTGTAATGAGCTTTACTGTGGATGTTTTAGTGTTTCAGTAAATCCTTCAGTAAATACTTCAACTTGAAGCCTCACTCTTAACACTGGAGGAGGCTTTAGTCCAGTACACAAATACAAACTATGAGCTCTTATAACTTATGTTATCAGTTCATAAAGCATAATAAGCATTTTTATACATATTTATAGCCATGTTTATAATGCCATATGAATGCATTATAGCATGTTATGAATGTGATTATAGATGCTTAATAACATAAGCATCTGACATTCATAGAAAGGTTTACCGAGAAATGCTCCAGAATTTTCAAGCTGCTGTTCAGAGCTGTATGGGCCGTGTAATCGGGTCGTGTAATGGCATCTCCCATTCAACATAAATAACCGTGCCTTTGTGGCAGTGGTGACACTGAAGACGTACCCTTGAGGGAGATACCACACCCATAACATGAGCGACACTGACATGATATTAATGAGTCTCTGTGTAGCCACTCTTCAGTAATTTCAACGCCCTCTGTTCATGATCACAATGGACTATTCCATAAGAACTATGACAAAGGACGGTGCAGCAGACACTGTGGAGAGGTCGGTGTCATGCCTGCTATAAGTAACATTAGGCACCCACACCTGGAGTCCTCAAGACAAGCAGGAAAAGAGGACAACTCTGCAAGCCCTGGTGGCAAGACCTGGAGGCGGTCAACAAGAGACTGGGAAAAGAAGGGCCCAGGACAGGAATGGTTGGAGGACACTTGTCAGAGGCACAGGCCTGTTTTTGGCCTATACGGTTTTATTGATTTGATTTCAAATGTAGGTTCAAGTTTAAAAACAAGTGTAGTGCCCCCAACTCCCAACTGGAGCAACCGAGATTGTGAGCTTGAACGCCCGATGATGCCACAGCCATCCGTGTCCAGGAGTCTAAAAGGGAATAATCGGTCTCGTTCACTCTGGATGAGAAGGACACACCTCATCTCTCCAGTGACTCAGTACCAATAGTGCAGATTGCCAGAATAGAATAGGTTTTTACAACCCATACAAGTTTACTTTGAGGTGGGACGGGGGGCTAGAAGTGTGAAAAAAGTGTGAAAAATAAAAGACTAATAGTACTAATAAAACTAATAATAACTTCAGAAGTCCTTGATTTGGTGGAAGAGGTGTGTTAGATTTGAGTGGCAGGTGAAACTTGCAAGAGCTTTAATCTCCAGGAGGAGAGTTGGTGGCCACTGCTCTACGTGATGATCCACATGTTACCAGGTTTCCCACCATATTGGAGCAGTTCTAAAATGTGAACATTGGGCCACATTCAGAATTGACCTTGACCTCCAAGACAGCTTCGATTGCCGACTGTAGAAAATGAAAAGGAATAGTTTTATGAATGTTAATTGATTGTAAAGAGCTGGCAACGCAAGGAAGGACAGAGGAGCCTCTTAGCTTAGAAACAACAATGCCATTCTGTCTTAGCATGAACGCTCGTCATTGGTCGCCTAGTGAAGCAAACATGACACAACAGCTCGGCGCTGAATAGCTCTTTCTCCGTCTTAATCACTCGTTTCTGAATACAGCATGCTCAGTGTCACAAAGCCTGACTTGGCTACAAGTCCTGTGCTTAAGCAATGCTGAGAAAACAAGCCGAAAGCCAAGCTTTTGAGAGCCATTGTGAAAGAACAATGTGGAGAGCTCTATATAAGCAAAGGCTTTGGGGCTGCTTGTGAGTGGCTTTAAGAGAAGACTTTAAAACTATTGTAGGGATTGTTGAAAAAAATCTCATTCTTTCATGATGAATGGACCAAAAGAAATGGCATATATACAAAATAAGCAGTGATTTTCTGGATGTCGGTGTGTTTGTTTATCCATTTCCAAGCCGCTCCTCGAGGAAGCCCAGTATTATATGTAGTTAAAAAGCAGCTCCTGGTTTGACCAATCAGTGCTCAGTAAATTGAGCTCATGACGTCATTGATGATATAAACGAGTCTCTGTGAAGGTGTCCAGGAAAAATATGGACCCGAGAAATTCTTCCATCCATCCATCCATTATCTAAGCCGCTTCTCTGTCAGGGTCGCGGGGGGATGCTGGAGCCTATCCCAGCAGTCTTCGGGCGGAGAGAAATTCTTGTTCCTTTTTATTGTTTTTATGAATTTTTCTTGTTTATTTGAATTATGAATTTTGATGATTGAATTATGAATTCGGACTTTATTCTAAGGTATATTGGGATAAACTCACTGCTGAGGTCAATTGATAAAAAATTTGCTTAGGTGCCAAAACCCTTTGCACCGTAGTGTATTCATTATATAATGGCTGTATTTCCGATTGTAGCCACTCTTCAGTCATTTCAATGCAGCCCTGCCCTCTGTTCATGATCACAATGGACTGTTCCATATTGTTATATGATTGCATGAAGACAGACTGGTATGCACTAATGATTTACATTTTGCAGTCCAGTCAACAAACCACAGGCCTATGAGAAAATAGCTGGAGACATCCAACTGTGTTGGGCAGCTCAGCTTTATCTGCTGACCTGTATCTGCTAAGTTGACTTATTTACTCTGAAGTAAAGTTGACTTATGAACTGTTTGTTAGTTCTATTCTGGTTTGTCATGTCTGAACCCCTATCTATCCGTGTTGGCTATGTGAACCTGGACCGTTTTGACTATGACCCTGGATTTGCCCCTAATAAATCCCGCTTACCTCCGCACATGCGTCCGCTACATCGCTCCTCGTTACACAAACAAAGCGACCCAAAACTACTTGGAAATCTGGCTCCATTGACTTACATTAAAAGTAAAGTAGGTTTTTTTCCTTTTCCTGTAAATTAACCATATATGTATATGGTGGTGTGGTGGGTAGCGCTGTCGCCTCACAGCAAGGAGGGCCTGGGTTCGATTCCCCGGCCGGGCGGCCAGGGTCCTCTCTGAGTTAGCATGTTCTCCCCGTGTCTGCGTGGGTTTCCTCCAGGTTCTCCGGTTTCCTCCCATAGTCCAAAGACATGCAGTCAGGCCGATTGGACATGCTAGATTACCCCTGGGTGTGAGTGACTGTCTGTGTCTGTCTGTCTGCCCTGTGATGGACTGGCGATCTGTCCAGGGTGTATCCTGCCTTCTGCCCGAAGACTGCTGGGATAGGCTCCAGCATCCCCCCGCGACCCTGACGGAGAAGCGGCTTAGAAAATGGATGGATGAGTGGATGGATGGATGGATGGATGGATGGATGGGTGGATGGATGGATGGATATATATATATTTCACTTTTAACATAAGTCAATGGAACCAGATTTGTTTCCATGATTTCCATTTTTCCAGATTTTTTGGTCCATTCTTCATGAAATTCACACACAATGTAAAGACAAACAGGCATTTTCAGATTATGACAAAAACTAAAAAAAACACAAAAATGGAGATACAAGCTTTTGTTTCAGCAGCAGTGACATTTTAAGATTTTGTATATTCACACCATCTCCAAACGTGCAGGAAAGACATGCAAATGCAAAATCATAATCAAGATAAATTGTGTAAAAAAAAAATGCAATAATTAGAAAATAATATGAATAACATAAGTGATATGTAAATAAGTAAATAAATAAATATATTTGTACATTCCACATATTCAGTGATGACATGCCAGTGCAATTCAAAGTACTTTTGCTTTTAATGCCTATGAAAGCCTTACGCATGTGTTATGAAGTCCCTCTGACGTGTATAATGAGAACCGAAAGCCCAAGCCTTCTTTGCGGTGTATGTAAATAGATACAATGGAGGACAAAGGACTGGTGCTCTGGCAGCTTGACAGTTTAAGACCAGAGGGTAAGAGTCTTAAAGCCGCCTGTTCTTTCAGGTAGCCTTGTCCTCGCCTCCTCTCTCAGACTAAGGAGGGAGCCCCCACGTGCCTGAACACTCCATGCACACTCAACTGTTTCCCTGTCTGCTCTGCGCTTACATAAGTCAAGATAATGGGGTTATTTTTAACTGCCCAGGTCCTGCTCAGCTTTTCTGCTTTGACCTGGGTTCCTCAAGCAGGGAGGCACGTGGGACTGATCTGAATAATTAAACTCCCTGACCTTGCTGATCACGCATGTTGCTGGACTGCCACTTTGAGCGACTAATGGCCCTCTGGCCACTTTATTAGAAACACTGATCGTGTGCTTCCACTCGCTAGCTTCACGTAAATTATAGGTCCATTATACACCCCCACCTTGCTGTTCCACCTTGTAGATCTAAAGTCAGGGGCGATAGGTCATATTTTTGATTGAAGAGGCGAGGTGAGGGAGGAACTCCAAACTAGCCTCAGAATGACATACAAAAATGGGTTTTATTCCATCTTCTTCCATCTTCAGCCCTGCAATGGACTGGCGACCTGTCCAGGGTGTATCCTGCCTTCCGCCCGAAGACTGCTGGGATAGGCTCCAGCACCCCCCCGCGACCCTGACGGAGAAGCGGCTTAGAAAATGGATGGATGGATTCCATCTTCTTCTTTTAGGGTTTTATTCCATCTTCTTTTCTGCTCCCTTTAGGGGTTGCCACAACGGATCATCTGCCTCCATCTTGCCCTATCCACTGCCTCCTCTACTTTCACACCAACCATCTCCATGTCCACCTTCACTACATCCATAAACCTTCTCTGAGGTCTACCTCTTCTCCTTCTACCCGGCAGCTCCATCTCCAACATTCTTTGACCAATATATCCACTATTCCTCCTCAACACATGTCCAAACCATCTCAACCTGGCCTCTCTGGCTTTATCTCCAAACTGCTCCACCTTCACCGTCCCTCTGATCTGCTCATTTCTAATCTTGTCCAGCCTTGTCACTCCCAACGAAAATCTCAGCATCTTCATCTCCGCCACCTCCAGCTCAGCCTCCTGTCTTTTAGACAGAGCCACAGTCTCCAAACCGTACATCATAGCAGGACGCACTGCTGTCTTGTAAACCTTCCCTTTCACTCTTGCTGCTATCCTTCTGTCACACATCAGCCCTGACACCCGTCTCCACCCACTCCATCCTGCCTGCACCCTCTTCTTCACCTCTTTGCTGCACTGTCCATTGCTCTGGATGGTTGACCCAAGATATTTGAAGTCATCCACCTTTACGACCTCTACTCCTTGCATCGTCACCTTTCCACCTGCCTCCCTCTCATTCACACACATGTATTCCGTCTTGTCTCTACTGACCTTCATTCCTCTCCTCTCCAGTGCAAACCTCTTCCACCTGCTCTGTACTCTCACCACAGATTACAATGAGGGTTTTATTCAATGAAACCCTTTGAATGTTTTCTTAATATCTGGAACCTACTGATGTTGTACGTAGCTATGAAATACTTAAATATGATCTATGTTGTATCACTGTTGTAAAACCTTGTATCTCCAAAATGGTAGGAGAAGGAAAAAACCTGGAACCAGAGATTTTGAGTCATTTTGAGCCTTTTCGTTTGGTCTGTTCATCATGAAATTTACACATGGTGTAAAAAAAACAAAAGGCATTTTCAAGTTATATCAAAAACTGAGAAAAAACATCAAAAATGGGGATACAAGGTTTGGTTCTGACAACAGTGATAAGTGGACTTTTTGAACATAATATTGCAGCAGAGTTAGAAGGCAGCTGATGCTGCAGATGCTGAAGTTGTAGAACAGAGTAGTGGCTTGGGTTCCAACAGTCTATAATGAATGCAAAACACATCCAAAAGATATGCAAAGAGAAGCATCCAGTCATTTGGAAAAAGTTTAGCCTCCTCTAGTCAAATTACGTCTTGTGGATTTTCTAAATAAGTTAACACGCCCCTTGCCTGGAACACACGTCTGCACAGTTTAATGCACCAATGCTCTTATTGATCAGCATTTAACATAACGAAATTCATGTTAACCTCAGCAAATACACTGAAGCTCATTACTCGGTAGGTGTGTTAAGTCATGCCATTTGACCTGGGGTGTTCGACTTTGCATAGGACTTGTCATGAGTTTCTGTATGTAAAAGAACACAGGCCTCTTTGAATATTTGCAAATGAAATTAGTTCCACTCGTATTTAAACCTAAAGCCCTTGAGTATGTTTAATATATATATATATATATATATATATATATATATATATATATATATATATATATATATATATATATATATATGTGTGTACACCCCTCACATGCAAATTATTATTATTTTTTTTTATAATTTTTTATTATATCTTTTCGTGGGACGACTCTATAGAAATAAAAACCTTGTATAGCTTGTATAGCAGTGCAGATTTCTGTCCTCAAGATGTTGCTTCGGCTCATCTCCTGTTCACAGCTAATGTGCACATTTCTCAGTCTCCGAGTTGCCATGGCAGCAAATAAGCTCTATTCATGTGAGGACTATGGCAATTGCTACGGTGAACAAACACTTTTGTGGAATGAAGTCTCACCTTGTCATTGCATTACAGTTTGAGGCCGAGACTCTGTTTGGGCACCGTGTACTGAAATCACAAAAGCATGAGCTGTTGGGCTGAAACTCTGCTGAGCAATTTAGAGGACTGAAAGAGTGGACGGGAGTTAGTAATTGATGGGACAGCAAACTTGAATGAAGGACAATATACAGGAGCAGGAATAATGGAAACCTAGCAGCAGGGACGCATTTCAGACCATTTTATCAGCTCGTTTCGGGCCTTTTCTCCACTCATAATGACAGTAGGTTGCCCACAGTGAATGAAACTACAAGAAAAGCTCAGATCCAGACCCCCCTGAATACCCACTCCAGCATTTCCTACTGATATATATTTGAAATACATTCCAAACACCAAAATGTATTCCACAGTACACTGATTAGGCATCAGACACAGTGGATCAGACACAGCCGTGCTGCTGGAGCTTGTCCACTCACTGTCCACTCTATTAGACACTCCTACCATGTCGGTCCACCTTGTGGATGTGAAGTCAGAGACGACAGCTCATCTGCTGCTGCACAGTTTGTGTTGGTCGTCCTCTAGTCCTTCATCAGTGGTCACAGGACGCTGTTGGCTGGATGTTTTTGGTTGGTGGATGTTCTCAGTCCAGCAGCGACACTGAGGTGTTTAAAAACTCCAGCAGCACTGCTGTGTCAGATCCACTCAGACCAACACAACACACACTAACACAACACCACCATCATATCAGTGTTACTGCAGTGCTGAGATTGATCCACCACCCAAATAGTACCTGCTCTGTGAGGGTCCATGGGGGTCGTGACCACTGAAGAACAGGGTAACAGAGTATCAGAGAAACAGATGGACTACAGTCTGTAACTGTAGAACTACAAAGTGACACTAATGACTTGTAATTAATCATATTGTGCTCAGTTAATTGCATTATTTTGTGCAGTTAATCATGATTAATCAGTCATGGCCTGTATTTTCATGTCTCTACTGAAACACTGAGATTTAGTCCATGGGAGCTTTGTTTAGCCATGAGCCTGTATTTCAGAGCAGGGAGTGAGGCTGCATCCCTGTCCCCCATGGCCACATGATGGGCCTTTAGATGCCATTATGTTGAAGTAAATGTGTCCCAAAGTCTGAAAAATCAGTGGAAAATTGAGAATTGTTACTGTGGGGAAAACTGGGAATTGAAACATATTTTCTGCAATTAACTCAACTTTTTATGTTTTAATGAAAAATGCTATGATTTTCAGTGTAGAAAAGAGGTGAGGAAGAGGGTGCAGGCAGGATGGAGTGGGTGGAGACAGGTGTCAGGGCTGATGTGTGACAGAAGGATAGCAGCAAGAGAGAAAGGGAAGGTCTACAAGACAGCAGTGCGTCCTGCTATGATGTACGGTTTGGAGACTGTGGCTCTGTCTAAAAGACAGGAGGCTGAGCTGGAGGTGGCGGAGAGGAAGATGCTGAGATTTTCGTTGGGAGTGACGAGGCTGGACAAGATTAGAAATGAGCAGATCAGAGGGACGGTGAAGGTGGAGCAGTTTGGAGATAAAGCCAGAGAGGCCAGGTTGAGATGGTTTGGACATGTGTTGAGGAGGAATAGTGGATATATTGGGCAAAGAATGTTGGAGATGGAGCTGCCGGGTAGAAGGAGAAGAGGTAGACCTCAGAGAAGGTGTATGGATGTAGTGAAGGTGGACATGGAGATGGTTGGTGTGAAAGTAGAGGAGGCAGTGGATAGGGCGAGATGGAGGCAGATGATCCGCTGTGGCGACCCCTAAAGGGAGCAGCCGAAAGAAGAAGAAGAAGAAGAAAAATGCTATGATTTTATGTGTACGAATGTTGAAAGCTGTCATGTACTGGCTGCGTTTTTGAGTTCTGCTCAAATTTAGCTAAAACTCAGTGACTGTCTCCGATACAGCCACAACTGGAACATCTAGTAAAGTTTCACGAGCGTCATGATTATCTTGGTAGTCACAAAATGGCATCTTCAATCTTTTGTTTTAATAAAATAAGCATAAAAAAGTTTAGGGTCTCTCAAAGCACAGGGACAGGTGTGAAGTCCAAGTGAGTTCAAAGTCTGAAACATCTGGCTTTGAACCAGTTTGGGAAGAGGATCCGCCTGCAGTGCTGGGTAGAAGTAAATCATGCGATTCCCATTCTTGTAGCCTCCCCGCACCCCCAACTCATGACTATTCCACTATTGTGCGTCTCTCCACAATGCTTTTGACTTTTCACTCACTTCAGGTTTCACCATCTCGGATAGAATGGCAGTGCAGAATGACAGTTGGACACCTGCCCTACTGGTTGACAGAATAAGATAAAGGCTGAATGAAATGACTTCCTCCAGAGGCCGTTTATGAAACATTACTCTCCTGTTCTATTAAATATGATTGTCACCAGCGTGAGTATGGCGGTTGTATAATTCCCAAAGGCCGGGACAGTCGTCCCAGCTTTATTCACTCTGACTCAGCATTTAGGAGTTTCTAGCATTCCACCGCTTAACTGACGTGGCACATGCAAAGACGTAGTAGCGTCGTCTTATGCTCAGTTTTCCACAGTAGTATTGCACAGTAGTTCAGAGTAATAAAGTACAAAATGTACATATTATTTCTACTAAACATTTCGTGTGAACACACCTGCCATTGTTCACTGGGTTCAGTGAAGTTCATTGAGTTCAGTGAAGATCAGTTCCGTTTAAAAAAGGTCTGACTGTAGTTTTTTGGGGTTCGATGAAATTCAGTGGGCTCAGGAAGGCTGGAGAAGTTATACTTTAGATTACAGGCAGATTGAAGAATGAATCATTTCCTGTTGCAGGCTAAATGAGGGTCACATGTTTTAATAAGTTGTGTTTGAATTGTTTTTTTTTTAAGGGTCAGTTGGTTTAAACAATTGCTTTTTGGGTTCTATAAGATTCATTTCTTTGGATACGACAAGTTGTTCAGTGGGTTTAGTCATTTTTATCAAAATAAGTTGTGACTGTATTCAATAAGGATTAAAGAATTGGATAATTGTTTATTATTTAGTATATACATAAAACGGCCAGTTTATACACACACACACACACACACACACACACACACACACACACACACACACACACATTTTCTAAGCCGCTTCTCCCTCAGGGTTGTTGACGGTGCTGGAGCCTATCCCAGCTGTCATCAGGTAGACGGCAGGATACACCCTGGACAGGTTTTATATATACATATATATATATATATATATATATATATATATATATATATATATAATATCATAAAATCCTTTTGCAGTCCATAAAGTTAAGTTTGGGTTCAATAATTTAAACAATTTAAATTTGAATTCTATATAATAATAGAATAATTGTTTATTGAATTAGTTAAAAGTTGGTTTAGTATGGTTTAAATAAATATCTGAATTCAAGAGAAAAATAAGCTGTAAAAAATATTCTTAAGTACTTACCCTTTTTGATATTACATTCAAAATAGGAGCAGAAATCTGTCCTTTCTTTGAGGTATAATGATTGAAAAAAAAAAAAACAATCATGAAATAAATATTTTTCTTAAATCTGTATGTACCACAATTGATGGCACCTCTAGAAATTCCTATGAGTGGAATCTAACTGAAGTGTATTCCTATTCATATGTTGTGTTCACCTGAGCGATTAACACTTAAATGGCCAGCAATGACTTGATTCACTTGGGAATATATATGAGATGAAACACAGGCCAAACTCCCTTGGTCATCCATCCCTATTAGAAAGACCAGAGAATACAGCAGTGATGTGCAACGAAAGGTTGCAAAGCTGCACAAATCAGAAAATGGCTACAAGAAAATAGCTGAACCATTGACAATGCCCATTTTCACTAGCATGGCAATAGCTAACAAGTTTAAAACAACTGGAAATGCTAAGAATCTGTCAGAGATGCAAGTGGAAGTAGAGACACAATTGCAAGTGAACCCATCTTTTAGCCCACCAGTGAGTGTTACACTGGGCTCCAGTGACTTGAAAGCTTAAATGGAGAACAGCGCGAGGTGTGGGTGCAGTGTCATCTGCACTTACATGTCACTTACAGTCTATCAAGGTTGATTGATTGGGCTCATTGATTCACTCTGTGCAGTGAAAAGTTGACAAAAATGCTCAAGAATCAAACCAAATCTGATAATTGGCAGAAGATTATACCTCATATTGTCTCCCTGTCATACAGTACACTGTATATTGTTTGCTAAAGAATGTCTCCTTTTATCATTCATAAGCTCCCATTCAAACCTCTTTTCAGTCACGGGAAAGAATCACATGCATCATCAGCACAAACAAGCAGAACAAGTTTCGCTGAGAAGATAATTAATACTGATCAGCTTTCAGCTTCATTATTAGAGCGAGACAAAGGAGACGAAAGTCTTCAGCTCATTTGCCTTCAGCCAGATCGCCTCAGCCTGTGAGTCTGACTGCAGGGCAATTTATGGCCTGACATTTTATATCTTTATATTTCTTTCACTTCACTCCTCTAAAGACTCTAAAGCTCCCTCTGCATACTTCTCATACTGTCCCTATGGCCTGCCCTAAAAGCCCTCTTCTTCTCGTTCAGCAGGGCCTTCAGGTTACCAGTGACCTGAGGTTTGTTGTTTGCCCACTAATGCACAGTCTTGGGTGGCACAGCATTGTCCACACAAAACTTTATGTAGTCTGTTCACAAAGAATGTCCCAACTGTAACCTCAGCTGACCGCCTGCTCATCAACTAGGTCACTAGAGTTTGCCTCAGTACAAGAGGTTTATATGGGGCAGTCGTGGGCTGGAGGTTAGGGATCTGGCCCTGTGACCGGAAGGTTGCCGGTTCAATCCCCAGGGCCGACAGTCCATGACCGAGGTGTCCTTGAGCAAGACACCTAACCCCCAACTGCTCCCAGGGCGCTGTGGAGAGGGCTCCCCACCACTCTGGGCAAGTGTGCTCACTGCCCCCTAGTGTGTGTGTTTCACTTCACGGATGGGTTAAATGTGGAGGTGGAATTTCCCCGGTTATGGGATCAAAAAAAAGTATCACTATTATAATGAGACCTCTGTTACATTAGATTATGATGTGAGTTTCCCAGTGGAGGAAGTGCAGTAGAGCTATATGCATCATTGACATCAGCATATAGCATGTCTTGTGTCCAGTTTCCCTGGTGAGGTGACAGACATTTGAATGTGGGCAGAATGCAGGAGAGATTGACGTGATTAAAGGCTCCAGGGATTGTGAGCAGGGCTTGTGGTTGGCGAGTCTGTAGTGCACTGTCATGCTGTGGATGACAGTGGCAGAGAGGATTTCTACCACCATTGCGGTAAAATGCAAAAATTTCCCAGGCAAGATCTATGGTTGCCTGCTAACTGCCAGTATCTCATTGTACCTCAGTGAGTACACAGTTGTTACTTTACAGCAATGTGACCCAGATTGCACCAAAAATGCCAACTCACCTCCTCTCCTCTTTCTACTCTCTCTGTTGTTCCTGCTTGCTTTCACCAACTGGAAGCCTTCAATGTTAGCATTAGTGTCAGTTCATGCATTCAGGTCTCTGTAAAGCACATACAACTACATTCCTGGCATTTCCACTGACTGTGAGCTGTTTGTTCATCCTTTCTGTTTGAGAGGGATCTTACGCTGCCTGTTGTCACAGATGGCACTGTGGGTTTGCATCTTCTCTGCTTGTCCTGTTGCTTTGCTCTGGCCCTGCACCCCCAGAATGGCTTGTAGATTTCCTGCAAGATGGCAGGTCTCTGGTCCGGAGCCACCGCTCTTCATTGATGGAGCTGCTGCAAGAGGCTCTTAGATTTGGTCAGTTTCTGATATTTCTGCCCTGCTAGATCTGCCCCAGACAACTGTAAGTGCTATTATTGTGAAAAGAGCAACAACAATTCAGCCACAAAGCTGAAGACCAAGCCAACTTACAGAGCGGCGATGCTGAATGCAGAAGCATGTGGTGTGTAAAAAGTTCTGAACTGCCTCTGGAAGCAACATCAGCCCCTTGATTCAAGGATAATGATAATGCTACAGCATATAATGACATTTTAGATCATTATATGCTTAGCAGCAGAAAAGGTCTTCTTGCCCAACATTGGTGCCTGACCTTATAAATACTCTTTGGACTGAACTGGCACAAAATGTCACAGACACATTCCAAAATCTTGTGGATAGCCTTCCCAGAAGAATGGAAGCTTTTTCAATCGGAATAGTTTTGGAATGGAATGACCAACAAGCACATATGTCTGGCCATATAGTGTGCTTCATTTAGCATGCAGTAGCTATCAAAATAACTATGCATTTAAAAGTCCACATCTACTGTCAGAGCTATAATGAAGACAACCACAGGTGTAGCGAACCTGCCTGGAAGAGGACTGGCCTTCACGCATAGTGAGGAGGACGGCTAAAGAGGCAAACATCTGTTCAAGGATAACAGTTGGGAGACTTGCAGAAGATGGTAGAAGACTTTGGGGTCACCAAGTCTCCAAAACTATAGTTAGGTGCCACCTTGGTGCCAAAAATCTGGAAAGTGTGTCAGAAGCCTTTTCTTTTACTCTAACCATAAATGTAAGTGCCTGATTGGAATTGGGTTGTATGGTCAGACAAAACAAATGCTCAAGGTGGGCTTTACATTAAAAAAAAAAAAACAACAACTCATGCCCACTGTTAAGTGCTGTTGGTATTGTTTTCTCTCCAAAGGCCCTGGGAACCAAAAAGCCAAAACTAGGTCGTGGTTGGATCTTCCAACAGGACAATGATCCAAAAGATACATCCAAATCCACACAAAAATGGGTCAATGACCACTGAATTAAGATGTCAACACCCTATCCCAGTCCCCTGAGCTAAACCCCTCAGGACATCTGTAGGGTGAACCGAAGAGGAGAGTCCAGTAGAAAGGACCTAGGATCCCTGAACCTCTGGACAGACTCTAAGAAGACCTACTGCTGTTATGTTTGCAAAGGCCCCTTGCACAAAGGTTTAAATGCAGAGGTGCCAATAATGTGACAAGATTTTGTAGGCTTGTTGTTTTCTCCAGTGAAATGTACTTTTTGATTTATATTTTTACTGCAAGATCGAGCTAATTAACCACAAAGGGCACTTTTATACCCATCTCTACCAAGGTTGACTGCATTTAAACGTTAATGCCCCTTTACCAACATCTTGCATGTTCCACCGAGTTCTCAAGTGCTGTGATGCTGCAGTGTATCGTGTTACACGGACACAATCAGTTTGCACAGGAACTCTTGAGAAAGTTACCTGACTGGCTCTGTTGCTATTCTAGCTTGAAGTCATTTCCTTAGGTGTTGAGGTCTAGATTTCTCTTGAGGTCGGTTGTAGTTATATTTCCTCAATTACATGAAGCACATTGATGTACTTTCTTGAGCATTTTTAACTTATAATACTATAAAAAAACAAAGAAATCTACTTTTTTTTTGTCCCATTTGTGTCTGCACCGCAGTCACCGTCAAGGACTGCAACGTGATGTTGTCCTACCTCATTAACAGTCTATGGAACAGTGGTGACACCTCAATTCTACACAATTCCACACTAGTCATATAACCAAATGCATTAGCTGCATTTCAGCTACAGTTCAGCCAATATGAACACTTAACGTCAGCTCAGCAGCTCAGAAATTTAGCCCAAGTCTTAATGAACTTGCAGCAAAGAAAGGATGCCAATACATAAGTTTAAAAGACTGAGCTTCTCGGGACGTTTACATTTGAAATATTTCTAGTATTCATGCAATATTTCAAGGTCCGCTAAGCAACAGTCACTTCAGGTTGTAGCACAGCATTAATTAAAAATGACACAAACACATGGTCGGTGTTTGGCCCACTGGTTTGTTCTTTGTTTTTTAATATGGGCCTTTTAATGCTTGAGTTTGAAACCCCTGCTCTATACCGTCCTGACTAAGAGCTGGAGTGTGGCTCATTCTTGTGAGGATGGACCCGATGATCACTGTGGGAAAGTACCTTTGTACCCAAGTATTAATCAGTGGTGGACTGTAATGAAGTAAATGTAATTCGTTGCTGTACTTAAGTAGTTTTTTTTGTGTGTCTTTACTGAAGTATTTCCATTTTGGGTGACTTTTTACTTTCACTCCAGCTTGTTAAAACGAAAGAAGCGTGAAGCAAGAACACCAATCAGGGCACAGCGGTCACGTTGTTTTGAGCACGTTTTGACCTGTTGGTCATAACAATATTTAACAATTTTTTTCAAAAATGTGGTTTGCCTCCGCTGCAGGCAAAAGTAGGTTTGAGATCACTTTCTCCAAAATGTTTGAAATAGAAGGTCATTTAAAGTCACTCTATTACTTTTGACTCAATATAATTAAAATATGATGACTTTACAGGAGGAGGAAAAAACGTATGTTATTTTCAATGGAAGTCAATGGAACCAGATTTTTTTCCAAGTCGTTTTTGACCCTTTCTTTTGGTCCAATCGTTATGAAGTTTATATATAATGTAAAGGGTAACAGGGATTTTCAAATTCTGTCAAGAACTGAAAAATTATATATATATCAACACATTCACTGGCTCATGGCTCATGGCTCTGACTTGTCTTGGTTGGAATAAATGTTATTGCACTACCAGCATTCCAGACTTTGCTGGAACAAAACAGGCTTACTCAGATTAATTGACGCATTACCTATCACAGATTGAAATGTGCATCAGCGATGGAACAGATACTTCTGACATGTGGAATTAAAAGCAGGCTAACGACATTTTCCACACGGACTATGATCTGTCTGTTAACTATGCGATTGTTCGTTCTGTCGATGTTGAAACCCCCTGAGGAGACATATGGACAAGCACATTCTTGGTCTTTAAAACAATAGAGGACATTTGGAGAAAATCCCCAACTTTTATCCTTTCAACTTCTTGCATAGTCAAATGGTTCTTTAGACTGACAGAGAATCCTTTGCATATAGTTCTATATAAAACTTTTTAAAAAATGGTTCTGTATAGCACCAAAAAGGGTTCTTCTATTGTTGAAAACGTGAAATCATAACAACAGCAGAACCCTTTTTGGTGCTACATAGGAAAATCTATGTAAACCCATACAACACATTCTCTGCCAAGCTAAAGAACCGTTTCACTATGCACTAAACCATTTAAACATGAAAGGGTTCTTTGAGTGCTTATGGTTGTATAAAGAACCATTATCTTCACCAAGGAACCCTTGAAGAACCATATTTTCAAGAGTGTAGGATCACAAAATCTGCAATGTAGAAATAAATTTAAAATGTTTAAGCATAAGCTATTATATAAGACACTGTATGGTTAAAAGTATGCAAACACCTGACCACCACGCCTTTATGAGCTTGTTGGACGTCCCATTCCAAAACCACGGGTACTAATATGTACCCCCACTTTGCAGCTATAACAGCCTCCACTCTTCTGGGAAAGCCTTCCATGAGAATTTGGAGTGTGTGTGTGGGTGTGTTTGTGTGTGTGTGTGTGTGTGTGTGTCCATTCAGTCAAAAGAACACTTTAGTTCAGGAGGCCTGGCTCGCAATCAACAATCCAGCTGATCCCAGAAGTGTTCAGTGGGGTTAAGGTCAGGGCTCTGTCCAGGCCACTGGAGTTCCTCCAGTCTTTATGGAGCTCACTTTGTGCTCAGGGTCACAGTCCTGCTGGAACAAGAAATGCGCCTTCCCCAAATCTGTAATGGAACTAAGTGACCCAAACCCTGTAAAACAGGCCCAGCCCATTATTCCACCTCCACCAAACTTTACTGTTGTCACTATGCATTCTGGTAGATAGTGCTCTAACTGGTAACCATCAAACCCATAATAATAAATCAGACTGCTAGATAGTAAAGGGTGATTTATCACGTCAGAGAACACACTTTCACTGCTCCAGTCCAGCATTGCATATCATGATCTTTGGCTTGTGTGAAGCTGCTTGACCATGAAAACCCATTTCCTGAAGCACCTGATGCAGTTTTCTGCTGATGTTGCTTCCAGAAACAGTCTGGAACTGATTTTTATGGATTATGTGCTTCATGTGCTTGCCAGCCCGGCTCTGTGAGTTTGCGTGGTCCACCACTTTGTGGCTGAGCTGTTGTTGCTTCTGGATGCTTCCATTTCACAATAATAGCACTTACAGGTGACCGGGACAGATTTAGCGGGGCAGAAAATTTGCAAACTGACTTGAGGGTTTCATTCAATCAGATGTGTCCACGTTTTTGACTGGTGATGTATATTTCTCATGTGCTTCCTACTGATTTGTTCGCTTATACCAATGACAGTAAAACATGAATATGCGGAGAATGTTGTGCGGTTCTATTTGAGGTATTTTCAACACCTGTGTCCAAATCATCAACACTGACTTTATGGGAAGATCCACACCCAGTACTGTAATCTTCAGGAGCCAAAATGAAAGTAAAGTGTTAGTGAGCTATGGAGGATGAGCCTGTGGGTTGAATGCAAAATCACAGAATGTCCCTCAGGCTCTCTCTATGGTTGCCCTGGTGGATGATGAAACAGAGCAGCAATGTGAGAATTTTAAATGTTTTATAAGACTTTAACTACATGACGGCCTGAGTTGAATACTTTGGCAGTGCATGGTTCTAAACTTTCAGTCTATAACTCATTTGTGTTTGTTAGTAAAAGATGAGAAATTTGATCACAATTTGAACTGATGAAGGGTAAATGCACCTCCTCGTTTCTGCGCTCACTGTCCATCTTATCAGCTCCACTTACTGTATAGCTGCACTCTGTAGTTCTACAGTTACAGACTGTAGTCCATCTGTTTCTCTGATACTCTGTTACCCTGTTCTTCAGTGCTCAGGACCCCCATGGACCCTCACAGAGCAGGTACTATTTGGGTGGTGGGTCATTCTCAGCACTGCAGTGACACTGACGTGGTGGTGGTGTGTTAGTGTGTGTTGCACTGGTACAAGTGGATCAAGCACGGGTACCAATAATGGGCCTCATTCACCTTCATCTTATCTTCCTTAAGTCCTTTTCATTTTTTCTTAAACGCGTTTTCGAGGAAGTTCCTAAGAAAACTTCGTCAGATTCATGACGTGACCATGTTCACACCCTTGTGCTCTCGGGTGTGCGTCGATTCCGTTCTTCCCAAATGAAAAAAACACTGCCGAATGTCAGAATCTTCGTAAAAAATGACGTAAGTGGGCAACACTTTACCGTAGGGCGCTGTTCATAAGGTTACATGACACCTTCATAAGGTTGTCATTACAACTGACATAACCCTACATAACGCTTTATAAATGCTTATTACAACAGGCGTCATCTGCCATAAAGGCTACCTCAGCCGACTTTGATCAAAATTGGCAAATGCAGCATTTATAGCAAATGATGCTTATTGGAACAAGCGTTTATAAACTTTTATGTAGGGTTATGTCAGTTGTAATGAGAACTTTATGTAGGTGTCATGTAGCCTTATGAACAGCAACCTACAGTGCATAATTCCATCAAAAACTCCTGTACAGAATGACTTAAGCTTGCAAATAAAGTATCCTGCATTGAGAGATATTACACCGAAATATGAAAATAAATAAATAAACAAGAATCCAAAAAAAGCTTAAAACACACTACTACTTTTTATTCTATGGGGAATTATGCAAGATTATTTTGGAGGGTTTGTGGGATGTTTGTAAAAAAAAGGAGTAGAAATTCTATTCTGATGAATTATCAGAAAATACACTGCATTATGATTTTTGTTAATTCTGCTGTTTGTGTGCGTGTTCTCTATCACTCTTTATTAAGGACTTCTAGTAGCTTGATGAACGCCTTCCACTTAGTTGGCATTCATGATGATAACCTGAACTGGCAAACCTGAACACCGTCAACAACATGTGAAGTGCTTCCAAACCTTAGTTTAACATGAGAGTGTGTTACGACACAACAATGACATTTTGCAGACAGAATTATATTTAGGAATTGGGAAAGTTCATCAACAGAAATCAACTAAGAATGAGGGGGATTTTGGGGCAAAAGTCTATTGAGTGTGTAAGCTCTGTCCACATTTAATGATTTTAACGTAACTCGGTAACTGAGGGTTATGCAAGAAGTTGTAAGTGTATAAAAAAAGTAAAGCAAACAAAAAATAAAAAAATAAAATGAAAGTGCATTTATTAAGATTTACAGTGATGGGTGGTCTCGAACTTTGGCACAGTACTATACTTTTTCTTGTGCTCAGACTGGAAAAACCATGTAGCAGTAAAACGATGAGGTACAGAAAGTACATGTAATGAATTACACAAGTCTGTAATTCAACTTCTATAACGACACAATGGAAATTGAATGTATAGTGAAATTACAGTAATCACTATGGAGGGTTAACCTCCTGTAAGACAGTAGTAGCTTAGCTGGTGTTTTTCCCCCTCGCCACTGGGACCATAATTCCTCTGAGACCCAAGGCTAGCCTAGCCGGTGAGACTCAAACTGCCATGGGTTGCTAACGGAGAGGCACTCAGCTCAGGAGGAGTAAAGGCTACTCAGTCATGGGCAGGAGCATTCAAAGCAGCAGACAGGCAGGCGATCTCTGCTTATTACTGTACTGTAAAGTGCATTACATCACCCGGAGGTCCGGTAGGAGCCCCCCAAACAGACAAATGAAAGTGCATTATTTGCCCACAGTAGGCCGCTTATAAACCTGTTGGGAAGCCAATTCACTTTCCCTTCTTCAGCCTATTGCCTTACAGTCTTACTTAGAGGGCCCATATCACGAAAACCTGAATTTCCTTGCTGTTTTTGGTATTATGTAAACATTTAACGCGTAATAAAGCGTGGTGTTTCAGTAACTCTACAAACTGGTCTGCAGGAACACCACGTTTTATCACTTCAGCATGAATAGGCGGGGCTAAACTGCTGTCAGCTGAAGAGGTGAACATATATAAATAATGCTCATGTTGTGACGTCACTGGTATGATCAATTCCAAACAGAACCAAAAACAGCAAGGAAAATCGGGTTTTCATTCACATGGGCCCTCTCAGTAAGACTGGGATGATGAAGGCAGACAGTTTGTAGAGTTACTGAAAGGGAAGAAGTAGGAAAACTATCAAACGTGGTGCTGTCCATGGCTGTCAGGAAGTAAATGGATCACTTCAGCTGTTCGAGGGATCCAGACATACAAAAAAAGCGGCTTATTTTTCTCTGTTGCCTATTGAATGAGGCACAATACAGGGCAGCCAGTCAGGACAGAGGCCATTTGCATACAGCCAGCACCCTTGGTGAAAGGTCATGAAAAAGGTCCTAAGATATGAGGGAAATGCAGCATTTAATTGAAGTAAATGTAATATTTGAATGAAATTTTGGGTAAATTTAGGCTTTTTTTTTCTTTTTTACTGCACTAATGCAACAATCTTAACTGCTCCCCGTTAGAGAAACACTGCACTATTCAGTTTGTCACGTCGTTTGATTTGTCTGCTTTGTCAATAATCTGCTTTTCAATCGTTTCCACTCAGCTTACTATGTAGTAGATTAGTGCACCATCTAAAAACAGAGTGTATATACAGGGTAAATTCATATTTCAAAGTTCATCACAAATGACTTTTAGTTCTTTAGAGTGGTGTGACACTATACGTATAATATTTGCTTTGTTGAAATTCCTTCCTAGTTCAAGACTGAAATTGAAAATGGTTGCGTGTTTTGTTTGTATGTCTGAGAGTGAACACAAGTGACCTCTAAGTTCCTGCCGAACTGGAGAATCACGTTGACATTCCAGATCGGCGCTAGAAACGTATTCAAATATACTGTGAAACATTGAATTCCAACATTACAGTGTATTTCATATCGCTGTTGTCAGAAGAAAACCTCGTATCTTCAACGTGGTAACTTTACAGTAGAAGGTTAAAACCTACTTTACTTTCAATGTAAGTCAATGGAGCCAGAATTCTTTCCCAGTCATTTTGGGTCATTTCTTTTAGTCCATTCATCATGAAATTTACACACAGTGTAAAGGGCAACATATACTTTCATATTATGTCAAAAACTGGAAAATGTCAAAAATGGAGATAGGAGGTTTTCTTCTGAATTCTAGAATTATAGAAGATTTAATACGTATTTATTCTTTGGGGCCTTCTTTTTCTATTCTATATGCTCAATACCGACATGCTCCCCTCTCCTCCCTCACTCAGACTTTCGGATACATGCAAAACTGGACTGCTTGTTTTCTGTATTATGCATACATTCATTCAAAGGTAGGCAGGAGTTCTGTGAGGCTAGTCGCATAGCGAAAAGAATGGTGGCAAAGGCAAAGGCTCAGGCCTATGATGAGCTGTATGAGAGGCTGGACAGTAAAGAAAGAGTAAAGGACTCGTATCGTTTGGCTAAACAGAGAGATAGAGCTGGAAAGGATGTACAGCAGGTCAGGCTGATAAAGGATAGAGATGGAAATGTACTAGTGAGTGAACAGAGAGTGATGAGTAGATGGAAGGAGTACTTTGAAGAACTAATGAATGAGGAAAACGAGAGAGAGAGGAGGACAACGGGGGGAGAGATAGTGGATCAGGAAGTGCAGAGAATTAGTAAGGTGGAAGTGAGGGCAGCTTTAAAAAGGATGAAGAATGGAAAGGCAGTTGGTCCAGATGACATACCTGTGGAGGTATGGAGATGTTTAGGAGAGAAGGCAGTGGACTTTTTAACCAGGTTGTTTAACAAAATCCTGGAGAGTGAGAGGATGCCTGATGAGTGGAGAAGCAGTGGACTGGTCCCCATTTTTAAGAAGAAGGGTGATGTGCAGAGCTGCAGTAACTACAGAGGTATAAAGTTGATGAGCCACACCATGAAGGTATGGGAAAGAGCTGTTGAAGCAAGGCTAAGGCGAGAGGTCCAGATCAGTGAGCAGCAGTTTGGTTTCATGCCAAGAAAGAGCACCACAGATGCAATTTTTGCGTTGAGAGTGTTGGTAGAGAAGTACAGAGAAGGTCAGAAGGAGCTACATTGTGTCTTTGTGGATCTAGAGAAGGCATATGATAGGGTGCCAAGACAGGAACTATGGTACTGTATGAGGAAGTCAGGTGTAGCTGAAAAGATTGTTAGGGTGGTGCAGGACATGTATGAGGATAGTGAGACAGTGGTGAGGTATGCAGTTGGAGTGACACATGGTTTCAAGGTGAAGGTAGGGTTACATCAGGGATCAGCTTTGAGCCCCTTCTTGTTAGCAATGGTGATGGAAAGGTTGACAGATGAGGTCAGGCAGGAGGCTCCATGGACCATGATGTTTGCAGATGACATTGTAATCTGTGGTGAGAGTAGAGAGCAGGTGGAAGAGAATCTGGAGAGGTGGAGGTTTGCACTGGAGAGGAGAGGAATGAAGGTTAGTAGAGATAAGACGGAATACGTGTGTGAATGAGAGGGAGGCAGGTGGAAAGGTGAAGATGCAAGGAGTAGAGGTCATAAAGGTGGATGACTTCAAATATCTTGGGTCAACCATCCAGAGCAATGGACAGTGCAGCAAAGAGGTGAAGAAGAGGGTGCAGGCAGGATGGAGTGGGTGGAGATGGTTGTCAGGGCTGATGTGTGACAGAAGGATAGCAGCAAGAGTGAAAGGGTAGGTTTACAAGACAGCAGTGCGTCCTGCTATGATGTATGGTCTGGAGACTGTGGCTCTGTCTAAAAGACAGGAGGCCGAGCTGGAGGTGGCGGAGATGAAGATGCTGAGATTTTCGTTGGGAGTGACAAGGCTGGACAAGATTAGAAATGAGCAGATCAGAGGGACAGTGAAGGTGGAGCAGTTTGGAGATAAAGCCAGAGAGGCCAGGTTGAGATGGTTTGGACATGTGTTGAGGAGGAATAGTGGATATATTGGTCAAAGAATGTTGGAGATGGAGCTGCCGGATAGAAGGAGAAGAGGTAGACCTCAGAGAAGGTTTATGGATGTAGTGAAGGTGGACATGGAGATGGTGTGTGTGAAAGTAGAGGAGGCAGTGGATAGGTCAAGATGAAGGCAGATGATCCGCTGTGGCGACCCCTAAAGGGGGCAGCCGAAAGAAGAAGAAGAAAGCATACATTCATTCAAAGGGGAATTCCACCAGTCGTTAAGGCGTGAACAGAATCTTTCAGAGTGCTTTGATGTGAAACGCTCTGTTCTAGAGAAACCCACTGAACTGTTCACAGTGGTGGCGAAAGGAACCAGACGTCCCCCTCTAAAAGCTTCCTCACAGAAGCATAACATGTTCATGAACACAGTTCCCGACGCCTTGTTTTCTGATCATTTTGAGAAGTTTTTTTTGTTCGTTTATTTTTTTCCTGGTGGAGAGGAACATGCAGAGAGCCTAGAGGCAAAACAGTTCCCAAAACAGTACCTAATTTTGTCAGATTATATAATACATATAATACTGTATAAATCATGATCTCTGGTTTCCCTCACCACCACTGTAAAGAAATGGGAATGACTTTGTTTACATCTCAGTCACTCAATGAGACGTTTCCCACGTTTTTACTTAATACATTCAGCTGATAAAAAAAAGGAATGTTTGGTTAAGTTGTGTATGTAGCGCACCGGTGGCGTAGCCGTGCGCTCCACTGGTTAACCCACTCTTCAAGCCAACAACAACAAGACTAGGCAGATTCATCAAGAACACAAAAGAAACCTGAACATAGAACAAGAGGAGGAAAACAAAAGTAAGGGGAATAAAAACAAACAGAGAGTGTGTAATGAAATGCGAATAAATGGTGCCATGGGCAAACACAACGATTTATATGACTGGAGGTTAGGGAACTGGCCCTGTGACCGGAAGCTTGCCGGTTCGATCCCCACAGTCCGTGACTGAGGTGTCCTTATTTAGCATATTGAGCATCATGAGTGTCATGAATGAGATCTTAAATCTCTGCTGTATCCGTAATCCTTAATCATTGGCTCTGGCACTGTATTGGTTAATCTCACTCTCCACATTATAGTTCAGTTTGTCCACCTCAATTTACAGGACTAAAATCGTAAAAGCCAACTATTCAGTAATTGCATGAAATAAATTCTTATGCCTTGTGTTTTTGCTTGGTTTGTGTGTTTTTGTACTCATTCCATAACCTCACCCTTTCCTCTACCGGACCCTGCATCCATTCCATGGTTTCATCTCCCCCCAGCTGCTTAAAGAGGCCCAAAATGGCTCAATCAAGAGGAGACCTCCTCATTGTGTTGCTGTGATTGTGTGTACATTTTGTAACCCTCGCCTGTCCCTGCTTGTTTTGACCACGATTTAGCCTGACCCTAATAACTGTATATATCTTGTATATATTTGTAAATAGTCTATGTGAGCCGGCTGTAGGGAGCGGCCGCTGTTCTGATTGGGAACGGGGTTTGTCTTGTGTGTGGTTAGTCAGGGAGGGAGGTTAGATTACTGTCTTTTATTTCTTTTTGTTTGTATGTAGGGAAGGTAGACTGGGTTATAAAGTTAGTGTGGGTTTGTTTGCCGTTTTGGCCTGGGCCATTCCTGAGATTGTTGCCGGTGTGTCGATCTACTGTTTGTATCCATATTAGTCACACAGTCATACAGTCTTGACCTTAGTACTTGTGTTTTGTCTCCTCACCCACGTCACCACATCTCACTCTATTCATATTGTTACGGCCTGACCTTGACCAGGTCGCAACAAAATGTGTTGTTTTGTATAAGCTGCCCTCAAATGGACAGAAAATGTGTTTAACGGTCATAAATATGCCACATACTTACAATTTACTGTAGTGCATAGATTTTGCACTTCTCAAGCTACCTTAGCACTTAGAAACTACTAGAATCGAACAGGAAAACCAGCAGAAGACTTTAGGACCTGAACTTTATCCTCTAAAAAGCTGTAATAGTCACTAATATGTTGCCTCGTCTTAGGATTGAAAAAGGAACATTTACCCACATCTGCTAGACTTAACAGACTCTGTGCCTCGGTCAGAAACGAAACTAATTTCTTAATGTTTGGAAAACAAAAGTATCATACCAAAGTCTCTCAGGAAATTCCTAGTATTCTCAGCCGTTGACGCTTATTACCGTTTATGATCACAGTGCTGAGGAATGAGGCAGCAGACATTTTAAAACAGGTTCCACCTCCACCAGAACGTTACATGTGACAGGTTTATATGTAAAACACACATTATAAGATTAGACTGTTGACAAGCCGCCTCTGCGACCTGTTTCAAACTAGTTTATTTATAGCTATGGCCTCGTTTGGGAAGGTCTTTCATTTACATCAACTTTATATCTAGTTTCTGTGAATGGCTGCTGACTGTGGAAGGTTATTCAGACAAAAGGAATTTAAATAAATAAATAAATAAATGGCATAGCGTGGCAGTAAATGAATTGTGCCAAGGGTGGATTACTGACCTGGCCACTGGGACCAGTGCCCATGGGCCTTGGTCTTTCAGGATCAGAACAAAAGGCCTGAGATGGCTCAAACACATAAGACAACCCATTGCAAATGTAACCAATACATGCACAAAGAGACCTTATATACCATAATGCCAAAAGCATTCACTCGTCTGCCTACGCAGACACGCATCTGAACTGGAGTGACATCCCATTCTTAATCCATAGGGTTTAATATGATGTCTGCCCACCCTTTGCAGCTATAACAGCTTCAACTCTTCTGGGAAGGCTTTCCGCAAGGGTTAGGAGTGTGCTTGTGGGAATTTTTGACCGTTCTTCCAGAAGCACATTTGCAAGGTCAGACACTGATGATGGACGTGAAGGCCTGGCTCACACTCTAGAGTCTCCACTCTAATTCATCCCAAAGGTGTTCTGTCGGGTTGACGTCAGGACTCTGTGCAGGCCAGTCAAGTTCTTCCTCACCAAACTCGCTCATCCGTGTTTTTATGGACCTGCTTTGTGCACTGGTGCGCACTCATCCGCTGACCCCACTCTGTCATTTTACATGGCCGACCACTTTGTGGCTGAGCTGCTGTCGTTCCCAATCACTTCCACTTTGTTATAATCCCACTGACAGTTGGCTGTGGAATATTTAGTAGTGAGGAAATTTCACAACTGCACTTGCTGCAAAGGTGGCGTCCGATCACGGTACCACGCTGGAATTCACTGAGCTCCTGAGAGCGACCCATTCTTTCACTAATGTCTGTAGAAGCAGTCTGCAGGCCTAGGGGCTCGGCTCTGTTCAGGTTTTGCTGTGAAACAGCAACTGAAATCACAAGAGCAGGTCCTCCTCTGAACGGCTCAATAAACTACATTTGTGGAGCGTCACAGTCAAAGT